>NW_019730110.1:674079-675001 GCF_002891405.2 Cryptotermes secundus
GAGTCATGAGGTGGGAACGTTACCTCTAGACTACGGAGGCCGCTAAGGTTGTCAGCCTTACGCGCTGGCCGCCCTTTACCTCCAAGAAAATTTCTGATACTCAATTCTGTTAGAGGTTGAGTAGACCTGAGGGCAATATTGCCGCTGGAAGGATTAGGTCAATTGAAAAAATCCACCTCATCGGACTAGAACCCCGTCTCCATAGCGACTAGGCTGAGTGACCGATGAAAACCAAAATCACTTAGTAGATTTATGTGTAGAGTGGAAAGTAATATTAAAATGTATTATAGAGACATATAAATAAAATATATTGACCGTATTTTGTAGACATTACTCTCATATATCAAGAAGAATATACAATCGAAATACAAAAGAAACAGAGAACAAAATGAATATGAGAGGAACTGCTTCTCTGTGGTTTGGTGACACAGGAAAGAGGTACGTAGTGGTCCCCGCTACAAGCAGTTGACGAATTCCATTCATGCGAGCAATGTGGCTTATAACAATGTTTTCAGGGTGGAGCTCTGAACCTTATGTCACACCTGGTACACTCTGCACTGCTTAAGACTCAACAGAAGGATTTACAGGGCAGAATAGCAAGTCGTTCGGGATAAGCAATCAGTAATATAGGGCACAGAGAACAGAGAATGGAGATAAAGTATATGTCACAGGAACTGGTTTATAATGAATATGATTCTGTGGCCATAACACGAGCCACTTTTCTAAACATCACTGACCATTAGTTTTCCAAGCGTATTCATCTAGTGGTCAGAGTTCCTGGCTGCAGATCCAGAGGTCCGGGTTCGATTTCCGGCACTACGAGTTTTTCTGAGAAGTAGTGGGTCTGGAACGGGGTCCACTCTGTCTCGTAAGGATAATTGAGGAGATATTTCAAGGAAATAGCGGCTTCGGTCTTGGAAAC
>NW_019730110.1:675243-705513 GCF_002891405.2 Cryptotermes secundus
AAGGTAAAGCGGTAATTCTGAGGTGGCAAGAATGCTGGAGTTATACCTCCACTCTCAATATGATTTTGTTGGGTGACGATAATTTAATTAAGCAGAGGGACAAATTTACTTTACAAGGTCTCAAGTATTTTCTGCATTGTACTGCGCAATGTAACATGCTTTCATCTGACGGAACGAGGTTTATATCATGCAGCCTTCCTATCATTTAAATATTTGCAATTTGTTTCAAGAATTATATCTTCATTCCTCAAAATCCTGTCGCAGATGCCATACTTCGTTAGCATTTGTTAAAGTTGTCCCCTGTTACACAATATAGTTAGGAGCCGGGATAGCTCAGTTGGTACAGCGACTAGCTACGGACTACAGGACGGAGGAATCGGAGTTCGCGTCTCTTCTCCAAGTCGTCCAGAGAGCCTCTGCCCCCCCTCCCCCCAGCCTCCTATCCAATGGGTACCGTTGGCCCTTTCCTTGGTGTAAAGCCGCCGGGGCATGTATCTGACCATTCAACTCCAACTCGTGCCGAGGTCAAGAGAATGTGGATCCATACATCCGCTCCCCCAAACACCTTCATGACGTAGTGCTTAATTAGTTAAGCACAGGGACAAATTTACCTTTTTTTTTCTTGGCACTACAGCCCAAGTGGGCCTAAGCCTACCTCCATGTACTCCGTTTACTTCGGTTTTTCTAGATCTTACACATACGGTAGGACTCCTTGGGCGAGTTATCAGCTCGTCGCAAGGCGTCTACCTGTACACAAACACAGAAAAAAGCACACGAACATCCATGCCCTGAGTGGGATTCGAACCCATGGTCCCGGCTTCCGAGCGAGCGAAGACAGTGCATGCCTTAGACCGCTCGGCTACCGTGACCGGCTCAAATTTACCTTTACCTTACACAATATAGTGTATGTTAAGTCGAGTGCTTCGTTCAATTATAACAAGATCTTGGGTCAAAGAATTACTGGGCTCTTGGACTGGGTTCTGTGCGTGAGATTAACTCTTTCTAAGGGGCCCAACTGAGTAGGTGTCTTCTCCACCCTTCACCTGAGGACGGAAACAGATCAAGTTTCCGAAATGTCGTGTTTCCTCTTCTCTGGAATAAAGGACAATGGAAAAAATCCCAAAACCCAGCAATTCTGAGTGTTATACACCAGCGTCAGAACCTTTTAAGAGGCTGGGTGTTAGATTCCATTTGCAAGTCATACTTAACTCTGTCATGAATGCAGGAATAAATTATCAGATAGGCGCCATACTTTTTAATAAAGCTTTCGCCAAATGCTAGGAACTTCTCTCACAACTTTTACTTAGCCATGCATTATCATACTTGTAAAATTGTTACTCTGATGTTAAGGTGTGGTTTAAGAGGCTACGTCAGCATCAACGTTTTGATCCTGAGCGCAAAGAACTGTCAGACTCACCGTTGCAAAAGCCGAAAAGAACACTTCACTATAATTTTAAGTCCCTCCTTTGTCGTATAGTTTCTTAGTATCTGCAAGAAAATAGATGTGAATTCACTTCAGGCTAGAGGTAAGGTAAAGGAAGAATTGTCTCTGTGCTTAACTAATTAAGCACTACTCCATAAAGGCGTATGGGGCAGTGGATGTACAGCCATATACTTTCTTGACTTCGGCACTAGTTTGAGGCGAATGGTCAGCTTCACGCCTCGTTCGTTTTAAACCCGGGGAAAGAGCCCCAAATACACATTGGATAGGAAGTTGCGTGGACCTCATAGCCCACGTCTGCACGACATGGAGAAGTGAAAATTCCTGACCCCACCGAGACTTGAACTCCGCCCCGTCGATCGTCCAGCCAGTAGCCAGCCGCTATACCGACTGAGCTACCGCGGCTCACTCAGGTAACGGGTGGCCAAAGCCATTAAATCCTCAAGCCAGGCTACCCGATATCTTGGCAGAGATTGTAACCAAGAAATTCTTGAGTAGTATTCAAGGCCGTTAACATTATGCCACCCCTTCGATATAATAATAATAATAATAATAATAATCGTTAACGCAGTAGGGTAGTTGGTTTAGGAAGCCGGAAGGCCGCGGGATCGAATCCCGATGAGGTCATTGGATTCTTTCAATTACCTAACCCTTCCAACCGCACTATGGCCCTGGGGTCAACTCAGCCTCTAACAGAAACGAGTCCCAGGAATATTCTTGTAATATTCCTGGGGGTAAGGAGCGGCCGGCACGTAAGACTGGCAACCTCACCGCCATCTGTGAGCCGATTGTGTAGAAAATGTGGGAGTCTCAACATCTCACAACCACATGGGCCTCCACGGCCTGTTACAGAGATATCTTTACTTTCTTTTTAATATTTTTATTATTACCACCATTATTGTCATATAAATTTAGACAATTAATATTACCAGATACGTCGCTTCATTTTAACGCTCCTGAAACTACAGCGAGCTATACAGCCTTCATTCTGAAAGGAATGTCTGAATACGGAGTGGCTTTCAGTTGAATCGCATTCCGTACTCGGTGGAAAAACGCACGTGCAACTCGTAAGGTCCAATGTTCTATGTGATAGAATGCAAACGACAGTCTTAAGGAAGACGCTTTCGCACGTGTGTCAAATACCTTACTCGGCTATGTATCTTTCTGTTTTAAAGTCACCTTCCTTCAGATCTCGGAATAAGGCCATGGTGGTATTTATTGCGAAAAACCTTGAAGAGAACATGGGGAATGTGCAGCGAAACACGTCCTGTTCTTAACGATACTGCTGCATATACAAGCTGCCATTTAACACACGCCTGAAGTTCCTTTCGCCGTGGCATGCCTAAAGATTTATTGTGGTAAATGCGGACACATTAAATACAATTAGTTACCGAACTGATTATTTTCTTTATTGCTAGTGGGGTGGGACTAAGTCCCTTGTACTGCGGCCACTTCTGGCCTATTGTACCGGCCCCAGATGATAGGTGAGGGTGACTGTGGAGCAATTTGTGGAATGAAGATTGGCAGGGGAAACCGAAGTACTCGGAGAAAACCTGCCCCAGAACCACTTTGTCCACCACAAATCCCACTTCACCAGACCGGGGATCGAACCCGTGCCGCCGCGGTTGGAATCCAGCGACTAACCGCTTGAGCTATGGCGCGGCCTAACATAAGTTTCCTCATATGCCAAATATTTGTGTTTGCCAGGCTGTTGAAACATATTATTCTAACCGGGATATCTCAGTTGGTACAGTGACGGGCCATGGGCTGGACGGTAAGGGGTTCGATTCCCGACAGGGCCAGGAGACTTTTCTCTATTGAATTCAGACTGGCTCTGAGGCCCACCCAGCCTCCTATCCAGTGGGTAATTTTTCTGGTGATAAACGGTCGCAACGTGAAGCTGGCCACTCATCTCCATCCAGTGCCGGGGTTAAGAGTGGTGGAGCTATACCTCCGTTCACACACAGATTTTTATGGCGTGGTGCTTAGCTGCTTATGGACAGATATATCTTTACCTTTGATGTTAAAACATATCTAAAATTTTCCTGAAATTTCTGTCCCTCTTCATAAGTACTTTCTAAGAAACATAACGACAGAAGAGCAAGTATAAGGCGTTACACAGGTCTAGGCGCCCAAGGATAAGGGCACTAAATTAATTCGAATCTACTTTCAAAACACCCAGTGGGGCAATTTCCGGACACACCGTTGGAAGCCTGTGTGCAACAAAGCGTTGAGTACTGCCAACTGGCTTCAGACAACTGCCGACCTTGTGACGTCAAGATTTTTTTTTTCTTAATGCCAGTAACTCTTTACGAAAACATTAATTTACATTACAATAGAAGATTTCGGATGTTGATGCACCTTTGTTTTGTAAGGAAACCAAATTACTCGGATATTCAATTTGACAGTGATTTACAATGATGGATCAGGCTGGCATTTCGTTACGTCTATAAAGTTTTGGATAGAAATTAATTGAACACATGAATTGAATCACCACAAAAGCAACTTTTATACATGTTCTAGCTTGCTCAGTTGCGAAAACATAACTAAAAATTTGTTCCCGATATCATTTGATTTATTTACAGACATCCGCTGAGATTCGCTTGTAGCCTCAAAGGTAGGAGTATGGCCCTAACGGAACACAGAATAAGCCGTAAGGACACCTTCACCGATGAAAGACAATACGATGGAATGAGTATGGGAGATCGAAAAAGGCGTGAGTGTTTATACTCGGTTCGACGTCACTATCCTGAAGAAGGGGTTTTCATGGTTTTCTTCAGTATCTTCAGATATTTACTGAACAATTCATAATGAAGAACTTTTCTGACTAAACTCAGTTATTTATCGTCAAACGGGAAGTAGGGTTGATAAAGTGAAAAGATTCATATTCAATTTTAATATCAAGTTGTGTTCTTCATCAAAATTTATTACGATATTCAAAATCAAAGAGGATGAGAAGGGCGGGGCACATAGAAGGGGCATTTGCATGCACAATTTTGATTGGTAGAAGCCTCAGGGAAAGTGAGGGTCTGTTAAACCCAGGCTTATATGGCATTATAATATTAAATCGTATCTTAAAGGATTAGGATAGGAGGATGTGGATCGGATTCTTCTGTCTTTGGATAGGAACCAAAAGCGGGATCTTATACACACAGTATTATATCTTCGGATTTCATAAAATGATGAGGGGTTTCTTGACAAGCTGAGCCACTACTAGCTTCTTAATAAATACCCTAGCCTATGCAGTTAGTTGGTTACGGTATTCTCATGTAAGGATTGAGAAAAAACATAGGAAGAAGAGGAGTCTGGAGAAAACAGTATAAGGAGGGACTTTGTAATATGTTCTCCTCACCAGATATTACTAGCATGAACAAATCAAGAAGGATGAGATGGGTGGAGCATGCAGAAAACATGGGGAGAATAGTTAACTACATGAAATGTATTGGTAGGAAGCTTGAAGGCCAGAGACCACTTCGGAGGTCTTGATGTAAAGAGTAAGATAATATTAAAATGGATCTTAAAGAAACAGGAGTGAAAGATTTGGACTAGATTCATCCGGGTTGGGATGGGAATTAGTTGAGGGCTCTTGTGGTCGCGGTAATGATCATTCATGTCTCCTAAAATGTTGAACATTTTTTTACTAAATGAACAACTATTAGTTTCTGGAGGAGAACTCGGCTCCATTTGTATTATATCATATTATTATATTTCAGCATCCTGTTGCATCGGGTCCCCATTTTAAATTGTAAATTATTCCGTCTGTAACACAACAAAGCCAGTCCTTTCATAAAATATATCTAATTCACTAACAAGTTTGTTAAATATTTTAAAATTAACTATGTACATTCGATGTCATTCCCACATATTTCGGCCACACATGGGCCATCATAAAGCAATACTTATTGTTTGGTTTTTATTATTCTGTTTCATTTAATGCTTAACTCGTTTATACATGCAGTTATATATATGCAGAACATGTGTATTTATATATATTTATTGTGCGTTAATTGGTACAGTGTCGTCAGTCAAACCAACCTTTAACCGAAAATTAATAATAATGTTATTTTTTAATCAGAATGTTGAAAAGCCGTTTTACTAATACTCAGACAGGAAGTTGAAATCTTCGCCTAACAACTTCTCACGCGAAACTGACGCCAAATTATTTCGGCTGTAAATACAGTGTTCTCAACATAAAAAAATATTCGTTGAAATAAAATGTAGGCAGTAAAATTTTAAAACAAGTTTGTGTAGGCCGTAAAAATTTCGCAATAAACTAGATTATCAAAATTCAGATAAAAATTGAAATACTTCAGAGATGAAGAGAAACATTTCCTTTTAAAACTTGAAAGAAAAGAAGATATCAATATAGTAATTTGCTGTGAACGTTTCGTCAAATTACTACTTTAACACCTTAATAAAAATGTTGGAACGACGTGCTTAAGCGGATGAAGAACTCAGTGACGAGCCATAACAGCACAACGGACAGCATAATAAGTTGCTCTTTGAAGAATTCTTGAAGCCGTGTTTGATCATAAAATGAATATGGTGTGATAAAAAAAATTTCTCTACTGCCCCTGTCAGTTTTAGTGAACCAAAGGATCGATCTCAGTGAGACGACTGAATTTTTTAACGGACTATAAAGTACGAGCAGCCATAAGAGACACGCAGTGTGACTCTTACAGAAAACCGTTGCGTAGCAATGTATGGCGTTAGGACTCCAAACCATTTGTCAGACATAATTTTGGATGATGTCAATTCTCTACTGACAATATATCTTCAGGAAATTGATTCCAAGTACTCGAGATTTTAAGAGTCGAGGGTTCAAATTAGTTAATAAATTCTATAGTTTTGTTTCTTACGGAAAATTACAGAAATTATTCTTTTATAAACCTACTCCTAATCACATCAGATTTTCAAGGTACATTTATTGCTTTCATTTCCCTTATGTCTATATGCAATAATCAAAATCCCCCAAAAATGTTCCCATTTCGCAAAAGGTACACGAGCCAGTCTACAAAAGACAGAAACTGAAACTCGATGAAATTTGGTTATCCCTTGCTTGAATTAAATATGCTTATTTTCACGTAAACTTGTATAAATTACATTTCTGAAATAAAGATATACATTTTGTAAATTAATAAAGTTATTTTAAGCAAATTAGTGTTAATAACGCGGAAACAAATAACACACTTTATAACAGGTAACGCACACAAACGCAGGCGAATACAACTTTTCACAAACACATGTCTATCTCCGGTGTTCTATATCAATATGGTACAAACAATTTAGCCTCTATGATTGAAACGTAAACAATTAAGTACTTGCAAAATACTGTGGCATGCAGACCCTTTGTTAGGCAACAACCGCAGAATAAACTAGACAACAGCCGTTACTAGGTTACAGTCTGTAAAATGCAACAGAGTAGCAATGTTTTCTGTGTGGTCCGTGCTGTGGTGTTATAAGCAGGAGAGTTAGTGCAGTGGAGTGCAGTCAAGTTGAGAGTCGAGAGTTGTGAGACAGTCGCCAGCCGGTAAGAACATGAACACGTACGCAGATTACATTGTTAGAAGCCGTTACCTGACGACCAGTGAACACACAACAGACTGAGACGACTTAGTGTGTGATGCAGTGAATTGTAGAATGTGTTATTTAGCAATAACGCTATAGATACTTGTAGTTACAATCTGTAAGTGGTCAATAAATTCGATTTCCAATCGAATCCCCGCTTATAGTCACTCATATGCGTAACAATATTCTTCTTGCTGTTGTTCAGTAAGGTCTAATTCTGTTTTCTTTACATGTCATATCTATTTCGGGTTGAATCGACCTTTCGTTGATATTTGTTACCAGTCCCAGGTGTAACAGTTCCAGTAATGATAAACGGGTTCAATACTTTTACCAGGGAGCAGTATCACTGTATGTGCCATATGCTGCGGATCTTATCATACACGGTCATACAGAAATTCAAGCTCAGTTGTATAATGCCCTTCGCAGCAGCTGCTAAGCGAAACAGGGGCGTGTTTCTGGTGGACAGCAGGGAAGCTGAGGGATAGATCGTGATCACGTGATTTAAATATGCGCTTAAATTCTATCAGCATCGAAGATTAAACCATATGCATTCAATGAGATAGGTTCTAAATGCATGTCCTGACATTTCTATAGTTATTGAGGCCACATGTGAAGGTGAACTGAAATATCACAACAAAATGGCCACTGCATCATCTGAAGATAAAATGGAGCACTTATAGGGCCACGTACAGGAACAATGATCTAATTGATAAAATATACTTTGATACAATACATAAATATAAGTGAATAAGTGATATAAGACAAAGCTGTCCCTGTGCTTAATTGATTAAGTTCTATGTCATGAAGACGTATGGGGAGTGGAGGTACAGCGCCACCATTTTTTACCTAAGCACTTGATGAAGGTTTCAGATTCATGTCCGTTCTGTTTCATCCCCGGAGGAAACATCCGTGGCACTCATTGGATAGGAGGCTGGGTGGGTCCCACAGCCGGTCTGAACGCTGTGGAGAAGGGAAAAATCTCTTGCACCTGCTGGGATTCGAGTCCTTGCCGTCCAGCCTATAGCGCGGCGAATTGGTCTTTGAAATAAACTTGAGTATGATTTAAATGCCTTTCCTGCTCAAGAGTTATAACATATTTCCTGAGATAACGCAGTGTAAAAGCTAAGGCTATTCCTGTAACAGGCCGTGGAGGCCCATTGTGTTGTGAGACGTCGAGGTCCGCACACTTTCTTAAACAATCGGCTCACAGATGGCGGTGAAGTTGTCAGCCTTAGGCACTGGCCAATATTTGCCCCCAGGAAGATTCCTGGTACTCATTTCTGTTAGAGGCTGAGTCGACCCCAGGGCCATAGTGGGGCTGGAAGGATTAGGCCAATTACAAAATGCAATAACCTCATCGGGAATCGAACACGCGAGCTCCTGGCTTGTAACACAGTGCCTCAACCAACTACGTATAGTCTGTTGAAAGTCAATCGACGTTTCGGAGGAACAAGCTGACTCTATCTTCAGGGCCGAAGTGTAACACAGGCAAGAGTCCAACGTGAAGAAGGTAACAAACACAGCTGAGACCTTGTTTGTGTTCGGAACATATTATATCCGAATTTAGGCCGAAATGTTCCAGAATATTCTGATCTCGCATCCATGAGTGTGTTTATATAAATGTTTTGTAATAGTATGATGCACATTGGAACACAACATAAGCTGCTCGAAGCTTATTCTAATTATGTTATTTACTGCCCCCAACACCAGTTCGATGACACAAGACTCTAAGAAAATGTCTCCATTTGTCATATTGTTATTTTATTGCAATGAGATTCTTTTTGCATTCCTGATAAATATGTGATACGAGTAAATTCTCATGTCAGAAGCCACTGCTATGAACAGGATCAATCACTGGGACTGCTAGGACAACCAAACTTAAAGGAATGACAGGTCAAGATTTGATAAATGTAACTGATTCGCTTAGATTGAAGAGTTTATAGGGAGACTAATGCAGCTGTACAGAATGGCTATCAGTTGTAAGGCCTCTAACAGGATTACTGATGGTATCCTAACCCGAAACTGATACAAAAGGAAATAAATAATAATGAACTATGTGTAGAAGCAGATCCGGTAAGATAGCATAAGGGCAATAACCTTCTGCTTTTGGCAGCAACATTTAGAAGGTCTTTCGCTTTGCGCTGCTCTTATATTCTTATCGTAAATAACCGACAGTAACCGGAACATGTCACGCAGAATGTTAATACAGTTCTAAGAATTATATTTAAGAAATGATGTCGCCATTTTTTAAAATTTGGTTTATATCGAATAAAGAGCTAAAGGTGATTAAAATGTAATTTTTCTAAAAATGGAAGATGTCGCTTTGTATGGAGAGCCAGTGACACGATTTGAAGTCACTAAGAGATTTTAAAAAAGATTTTTTATGTCACTTTATATATCCTAGAATGTACTTCCTCCATAAAAGAAGGAACTGAAATACATTTCTGAGACCTGCTTTCCCAGTGACAGTTGCCTTCATCATGACTTGTGCAGTTTAGAGGTAAGAGCTTTCAATTGTGGGCTCTGAACATAAGTGATCATTAAGGTAAAGTTAAGGTAAATTTGTCCCTGTGCCTAACTAATTAAACACTATGCCAAGAAGGCGTATGGGGGAGTGGATGTATAGATCCATATCTTTTCACATCGGCACTAGCTGTAGGTAAGTGCTCAGTTTCACACTCTGGCCACTTTACTGGGGGGAAAGAGCCCGGTACCCATTGGATAGGAGGTTGTGTGGGCCCCTGAACCGGTCTGGACGATGTGGAGAAGTGAAAATTCTTGACCTTACCGGGACTCAAAATTCGAACCTTCGGTCGTCCAGCCTATAGCCATTCGCTATACCGACTGCGCTGTCCCGCCTCCCCACGTAATTATTAATTTCAAAGAATATTAACAAGAATTGGAAGGAAGTATTCCATGATTCATTCATTCATCAGTAATCTGTCAGATGACAGGTCCACAGCCTCTTCCAAAACAGTTTCTCCACTTAATGCGATCTTCTGTTTTTGGAAAGAGACTATCCAGGAAAAGTGATAATGTGGTAGTTTTTCCATTTGCTTTCCACATCGCAGTACAACAGCCGTTCAAACCACTCTGGTCACGCCTGTTGCTATACGAACTTGAACCATCTCGAGCATCATTTGCTCTGTGCTTCAAGTCGCTGCTGATGACGCTGCTTCCGGCATCAGTTTTTGGTGTCTCTCTTCGTCTGATGCCTACCCTTTGACCTGTCCAGCAAGGGAGGCCCTGCCAGTAGCTACGCTACCGCTGGTATAGCTCTCAGGGTCCTTGGCATACTCAAACCCCTTCACCACGATAAGGTGGAGACACCAACGGGGGGTATTCCATGATATAGTAAACAAAATTAGCGGCCTCCGTAGTCTAGGGGTAACGTTCCCACCTCATGATTCAAGGTACGCGGGTTCAAACCCGGCGGAGGTCGTGGAATTTTTAAGGGCGGAAAAATTCAGGGAACAAGTCCTCCGGGAGGGACTTTAAGCCGTGGGTCCTGTGTCGTAGATTTACGGCACGTAAAAGAACCTCATGTCTCTAGGAGACCTCTGAGCTAAATTTAGGCAATTTCCCGCCCAAGTAGTTTCCAATGCCTCCGGTAGATGGGGGAGCTTAGGTACCACTGCCAGAGGAGGGACGACCTCACTGACAGAAAGGGACTAGCTATTAGATACCATTGCCAGTAGAAGGCCGAAACCTCGCTGGCAGAAAGGGAACGACAGCAAGCACCAGTACCGGTAGGGTATGGAGACAGTAGAAATTCAAAGGGGGACGCACAATAGATCAAACTGGTCGCGGTGCATAACTGAATAACTGAATAGTAAACAAAATTACTGAAGTGCCCAATATCGAAATTCAACAAGATCTCATGGTTTGTACGTAAAGCAAAAAGAAAGCAAGGTAAGGTAAGGTAAAGGTGAATTTGTCCCTGTGCTTAACTAATTAAACAGTACGCCATGAAGGCGTATGGGGTAGTGGATGTATACATTCACATTTTCTTTACCTTGGCATTATTTTGAGGAGAGTATTCAGGCTCAGGCCCAGGTCGCTTTACCCCCGGGGAAAGAGCCCCCTCAGTACCTATTAGACAGGATGCTGGATGTGTCCCAAACCGACCTGGAGAAGTGAAAATTCTTGACCCTACTTGGACTCAAAATTCGAACCCTCGGTCGTCCAGCCCGTAGCCAGTCGCTATACCGACTGCACTACCATGGTTTTTAAGATACGTGTAAAATTCTATTTATGGTCTTATAAAAATTAATACTTTCTTCTTCTTCGTCTTCTGTTGTTACAACTGGGCTTTTTGGCCTGTTGCCATTTATAATTTGTTCTGAAATTCTTAATTTTATAGACAACTGGTAGGACTCCTTAGACAGGAGATCAGCCCAATGCAAGGCCGTCACAACGTAACAAATTACGGATCGATAAGGTTCGTAAATAGCATTACGTAATAATATTTGTTTAAATTGTTTTGTGACGAATTTCACTAAAATATACGAACTTGATTTTGTTACAAAATAAATATCTCTTTATTGCCTTATGTAGACGTGACTTCGTGAATCTGCCTTAATAATATTTAAGTGTGTGGCGAAATATTTGGGCGCTAACAGAACGGCAGACGTACAGACATAACTTCCAAGTCCGTTCTTGTTTACTGTGTAAAGAACGCTTGATAATGAACAGGTGGCACTGGCCACTATTAAAACTTCCGAGGGTCACTTTGTAACATAGAAAATGCGCTTGGCTCAGTGACTTCGCATGTTACGCTGAAATAACAATGTATCAACTGCTCGGAAACCAGTTTCTCTGAGTGGAATGTTTGGTTGACACTTTTAAACATCAAGATCTTGAACATATTACTCTTGACAGCAAACTCATTAATATTACTAGACAGAAATGTCACTTGATTTATTTCCTACTCGATATAACATGCAGAGGATTCAAAATTATCATATTAACACATTTATCTTACGTGTTAAGTGGCTATGTCTTTCGAGCAAGCATTCTTTTTGACATGCTGACTGTGGCTCTTCTGTTAAAGCAACTCATCACATTTTAATGGAATCCTGAGTACCATTACGGTGTCCATAAAAATCCGCTATTGAATCCTAGCCCGACAGAACTGAAACTAGGTGATATCTCCAAAATGTTCTGTCTTTAGGATTCATTTAAATAACGTTCCATAAACAATGCCAAGTCCTCACAAGTGATATGTTCCCCTTACGATGTCCAACTAAAATACTGTACATATTCCTCACCAGAGCCGGGATAGCGCAGTCGGTATAGCGGATGGCTACGGGCTGGGCGACCAAGCAGTCGGAGTTCGAGTCCCAGTAGGGTCAAGAATTTTCACTTCTCCAATCGTCCAGACCGACTCTGGAATTCACCCAACCCCCTATACAATGGGTATACGCAGGGAGTAAAGCGGCCGGGACGTGAAGCTGACCACTCGCCTCATACTAATACTGAGATCAAGAAAACGCGGTTCTATACATCCACTCCTCCATAAGCCTTCATTTCTTAGTGCTTAATTATTTAAGTACAGGAACAAATTTACCTTTTTTTTTGACATTACAGCCCCAGTGGGCCTAGCCCTACCTCCATGAACTTCTCCGTTCACTTCGGTTTTTCTAGATCTTACACATTCGGTAGGACTCCTTGGGCGGGTGATCAGCTGTACACAAACACAGAAAAACGCACGCACCCACCTAAACATCCATGCCCTGAGTGGGATTCGAACCCACGATCCCGGTTTCCAAGCGAGCGAAGCTGGTACATGCCTTAGACCGCTCCGCTACCGTGACTGGCTGCTTTACCTTTTACCTTTACATATTTCTCATTTTTCTCATGCATGCTACATCTCACCTACCACATCCTCCATGGTTTGGACACTTCTTTAGTGTTTGCACATTTATGATTTCTGGGATATGACGGCGTGTGGTCCGGTGAAAGGCAACGTACGTTTCGAGAGATCATATTGCCACAATTTTCATAGCCGAAAGAATGAACCATAGAGGAAACCTGCATGAAGTAGGCAGAAAACAAACATATGCTTGCCTGACTTTCACCGGATTATTTTTTTCACTGGCTCTACAGCCCCCTTGGACCCTGGCCAATGACTCTCAGATTCATGATCATTTTACAGACTGAAGAACTCCTTGGACGAGTGTTCAACTCGTCGCAAGGCCTCTACCCAAGCACAGGACAACACAAACGCAGAATAAACACATACACATACCAAACATCCACGCCTTCTATTGGATTCGAAACCACGACCCCGGCTTCCGAGCGAAGGAAGACAGTACGTGCCTTAGAACGTGCGGCCACTGTGATCGGCTTTTCACCAGGCTGTACTGCATTATATCCCAGAAGCAGAAGTTTTCTTCTCCTTACATTGGTCAATATATTAGTGTTTGAAAAAAAATGGAATTCCTCATTATGCACTTTCATTCCTACTAATTAATTTCTCTTAGATCCATACTCTCCTAAAGAGTCTACATTTGGATATGTTAAAAGTATTGTAACGTGTCGGCAAACCAGAGGAGTAACTGCTATGGAAACGCTAAAATAGACCGATACAGAGGAAACAACAATCGCTCCATTGTAGATCTAACAGGAGTCTCCATGGTTATAACAATGGGTTATTGCGTAGGAAACGCGGAGCCAACAATGCAGCGTTTCCACTGTTATAACAGAGGGTTCGTTACCTATCAGCGGCCAAGGTTATAAAAGCCCAGTTCCGACGAGAAGTAGTCAGTCTCGGAACAGGCCTCGAAGAAGAAGCTTCGGAATATCCGTCTGGGTCCAGCATCGCCGGAATATTGTGAGCAGTGATTGTAACACTGCAGGTACAAATGATTGTAAAGTGTGTGTAATGCGAGCGAACAGAATAAACTCGCTATATCAAACCACGGCGTGAACTTATTCGTAGCGTGACACACCAAAACACGCTACAGTATTATTGATCCTTTGCACTGAGTGGCCAGAAGGCTCCTGCTCCAAATGTGTTTCGCTACGTATTCAGATTCACTGCATGTGAGAGCATTTTCAATAACCACCATCTTTCAGCATAATCAGTGGCACGCAGTACCGTAGCTTTTTTTAATTCGCTTAGTGGGGGGTGGAGTCCAACTGGGTCCACTCGGCACGGCGGCCACTGATTGGTCTATTGTACCTGCCCCGGGTGATTATGATGATGGAGAATTTGGTGGAATGAAGATTGGTAGGAGAAACCGAAGTACTCGGAGAAAACCTGCACCAGCGCCACTTTCTTCACCACAAATCCCACTTGACCAGACCCGGGGTCGAACCCAGGCCGCCGAGGTGGGAAGCCAGCGACTAAGCGCTTGAGCTATGGCGCGGCCTAGTAGCGTAGTTACTTGACGCTCTATGTTACAAGACGAAAGGTAGCGGGTTCAATTCCCGACGAGGTCCCTATATTTTTCAATTAACCTAATCCTTCCAGCCGCACTATGGCCCTGGGTTTGACTTAGCCTCTAACAGAATTTAGTACCAAAAATCTTCCTGAGATTAAAGGGCGGCCGGCGACCGGCTGGCGGGTAAGGCTGAGAACCTTACCGCCATCAATAAGCTGATTATCTAGAATATGTGGAAACCTCGACGTCTCACAACCCTATTGGCCTCCACGGCCTGTTACAGCGATAGCTTTACCTTTATTACTACAATAAATTACGATATATAACTTGAGTTTGGAGGAAATAACGTTAAATTCTGAGAAAATATAAATTTATAATTACATAAGGATCAGATCACTATCACGTTAAGTGTCAGGACTGAAATGATAGCAGTCCCTGTAGGTCCATACTGGTGTGTGAGGCCCGAGAGCCTGCCGAAGTGATTTCTTTAAGCTTTTGTTTCTCTGCAGGCGCTGGTAGCGGCGACGCTGTCGTGTGGAAGCGCCGCGCGAGCAAAGCGACAACGACACACGCCTAGCGACGACAAGCAGGTTATCGTGAACATAGAGAATGAAGACAAGACTCAGTATCTGGAGCAGAATTTCAACACAAGTAAGATATTAATTCGTAAATTTGAGGGAAAAAAGCAAAACTCCTGCTTTTGAGGAAAGATGATTTCACTGAAGTGACGTGTTACAGATGTCCATTAGGATGCTACAGCTCTCAATAATGGGACGAACTACATATAGACTAATTATTAACCTGTCAGAGTTTCAATAGGATGGATTTTAGAGCCCATAAGAAATCCATGAAAATAACACCGGAGGTTTTCTTGTCCGAGTCGTGAATTTCCTGTACACTTCCATCTAGTTCCGAGGCTTAAAATGCGTGGAATTACATCTCTGCTATCTCACACGCCTTTAAGGAGTGGTGTTTATTTAGGTAAAATTGGTGGGAAAGCCAGACGGAAAGAGACCACTGGGAAGAGGAAGGAGTAGGTGGGTGGACAATATTAAAATGGATTTTAAAGAGATAAAATGGGATGATATGAATTATATTGATCTGGCTCAGGATAGGGACCAGTGGAGTGCTCTTGTTAACACGGTGATGAACCTTTGGGTTCCATAAACTGCTGGGATATGCTTGAGTAGCTGTACAATTGGCTGTTCCTCCAGAAGGGCTCAGCTCCATGAGTAATAAATTTAAGTTTCCTTTCTTTTCTTGTATTGAAATCGAACATGTCTGCTACAATTTTTAGGTTCTTACGAGTTTGGTTACGAAGTTGGCCCAGACGGGCAGTTCCACCATGAAAGCCGGGGCCCTGACGGCGTAGTGTACGGCTGCTATGGGTACATAGACCCCAACGGTACGCCGCGGGCCACGTTCTACGTGTCTGACGGCTGGGGTTACCGCGTAGTGAAGCGTGGGGAGCCCGTTGAGATTTTCCTTCATCCACACAACCCCCAGGATCTTGAGGGTGGCGGCGGTGGCGGTGAGGGTGACGGGTAAGGTGGTCCCAATGATACATACATAACCGACTATGTGCCCCATCCTACCTCCCATTCATTGGGTACCATGGGGATCTTTCCCTATACGTGAAGCGACCGAGGCGTGAAGCTGAGCACTGGCATCCTTCTAGTGCCGAGGCCAAGAATGTTGGAGCTATTTTTCCAATCTCCCATACGTCTAAATGTTTATATGCCTAATTAATTAAACACAGACACGTTACTTTTACCTACTAGAAAGAGAAGGTTTCATTAAACAGAAATACTGTATGTTGCTTATATAAAGACACTTATTTCACGTCTCAATAATTTTCAGGCTTTTGCATTTAGTGTCCCAACACTTATTTAGCCGGAATTCCTTAACCTGATCCTAATCTCGCCACAGTACAAACTAAACTTCATTTTAAAAAAATTATTTCTACAATTACATTCGTAATATTATTATGTTAATCTTTAATAGAATTTCTTATGAACTTACAAATTGAAACAAAATGTTATAATTTCTTTTATTAATATAATTCTATAAAAAATATATTTCTTTAGCAGATACACGTATAACAATGGTACATCAATAAAACATAAGTGTGTACTTCGAATGCAGAAAAGATTTTTTAAAGGAATTTTTAGCGACTGAATAATTATCGAGAACTCACAATCCAAACAGCCGAAAGTAAAATTCTGCCAGTGGGACACGTCCCACGATCAGAGAAACATTGTCATATGCGCCTTCTAAAATTATAACTGAACCAGATTTTTCTTAATGCAAAACCTAAGACATCTCACATAATTATATAATATACGCTGTTATTGAAGATCCTAATATCCAGACATGTGGGGCTGTTTGAAATAATAAGAATGGAGGCAAAGCTATCCACGTATAAGGCCGTGGAAGCCCGTAGGATTGTGAGACGTCGAGGCTTCCACATCTTCTAATCAATCGGCTCACAGATGGCTTTTAGGTTGTCAGCCTTACGAGCAGGCAGCCCTTTACCCCGAGGAATATTCCTGGTACTCATATCCATTAGAGACTGAGTCGACCCCAGGGCCATAGTGCGGCTGGAAGGATTAGGAAAATGCATGAATGAAGATTGGCAGGGAAAACCGAAGTACTCGGAGAAAACTCGCCTCAGCGCCACTTTGTCCACCACAAATCCCACTTGACCAGACTCGGGATCGAACCCGGTCCGCCGCGGTGGGAAGCCAGCGACTAACTGCTTGAGCTATGGCGCGACCTTAACAGTTAGTTAATTGATAACCATATTCACTGTTTAGCAGTAAGGTTCAAAGCCTCTATCGAGTCGATTTCTCTACACTCAAAAAAGAGGCTAAAAGTTCCTGACGGTTTTATTCAGGGACGCTTCACATCATCACCAGCATCACGGCGTCGTGACCGCATGGAAGGACCTGTACTTCCCTAAGGGCTGTGGCGGCCCAGGACCAGGAATAGGTGCGGCCAGTGGACCTGGCGGCGTTATTGGTGGTTACCCGGGATCACCCGGAACACCAGGTAAACAAAGAACATACAGACATTTTACTTGCATTCAAATGTCTCAGTGCGAATGTCATAAGTTAATACATAGATAGATATGTGGATCTCAAGGCGGAGCTGTGACGTGTAGGATCATCTGGAATATAAGGCACCATAGTTCGGTGGAACATGTCACCTCAAAATTCAGGGTGGAAATCAAGCCACACACGTTCAGCTTGTCTCGTGTGTCTCTTGTTTTCTTGCTTCGCTTCTTCTAACCTGAACATAGGCGTTAATTGCCTTTCCCAGAACTACATGGCGTTACAACCAAGGGGATTGTGCTATTCATTTCTTGACAAATTTCTCTCACGAAATATAATCCTGTTTCAGCTTAGTCACACTACTAGGCTGACACTTGTCATCTTACTGCTACACATTCAGACTGGAGCGACAGCAATATTGCAATTCTTGCAAAAGTCACGCACCCAGGGATCAATAGAGACACGTGATAATGCTGACTAGCAACAGGCGTCGTGGTCCTGCTTCGTGTGACCTTGGGGTTCCGTGTTCAGATATTCGCCCGAAAACCGATTATCATGACTGACATATGTCGTTATTTTCATCAGTCCGTCAAAGAAATTACAACATAACGTTTAAAATTAGACCAGGTTCGATATTTTACACTTTCTTACCAATTGATTTTTTGCTAATTCTCCATTCCCTTACACTCAAGAAGCTAAGCTGAGCTTTTGAAAAACTTCGTTAAAAATACAACAAATTAGAAGTGTTAGAAATATGATTTCTATATTTCATATTAGGGAGCTGGGATAGCTCACTCGGTATTGAGACTGGATACAGACTGATCGGCCGAGCCCCAGAAGGGGCAAGATTTTTCTCTTCACGTCGTGAAGACCGGTTTTGGGGCCCACCCAGTCTCTTACGCAATGGTTACCGGAGATAAAGCTGTCCGGGACGTGAAGCTCATTACTCACCGCTAACTAGTTCCGAGATCGGGTACATATGGATCTATACATTCACTCCTCAATACGCCTTCATGGCGTAGAGCTTACTTAATTACGAACAGGGACATTCATTTTATACCTTTCCTTCCTGTTAGAAGCACACAGTTAATGAAACATGCTTTCGCTTCACTACAAGTTAATTTAATTAATTCCTTAACAAATGCGACTCCCAGTATCAGTATCATTTGGAGCTCATCATCAGCGTGGACTCCCCTTGGATGGATGCGGCCCAACGTACATGCGAGCATATTTGGTTGCATAAGTCTCAAGTATAGTTCACCCAGTACCTCCTCACCACCGACTGTTGTTGCAAGCGTGTGAAATCCGGATGTATGCTATAACTGCAATCTTCACCCGGTTTCGTTGTGTTGGGACGAATAATGTTTTAACCATAATCCTTTTGTAAACAATGTGATTCTACTGTCGTACATACAGACTGATCGAAAAATCCTTTCTTTGGTGTCTTGCGCACATATTTAAGGTACTGACATTTGGGTATAATATACAATGTACATATAATAATTTTTATTTACTTAGGAGTCTTAACATCTTTTGAGAATTCAACTAGAAATCTCATTGTTTGATTCTTAGGTTTTCGTACCCTTAATTTCCGAAATTTTCTCTGCTATTCTTTTCCATTCTTACATGCCATCGATTGGCACGGCCAAGTTGACGATTCACGCCATCTCCCACGAATAACACACAGAAACAGTCAATCGTACACCATCTCCTTGGCATAGTATTTACAGCTCTCATATCCACATCAAACTAATATCAGTACTCACAGAATAGACATGATAAAATGAGACAAAATTTTCATGCGTTCGAAAACTAATATATACTTTACATTCATGCAACATATTAACTATGGACAGTCCGTTGCTATTGCAATCCTAAAGTGCGTGACGGTAAAAATAGACCTCACGCTTACAGACCCATTTTTGTACAGAAATGTTTATTTCGACTGTAGGCTCGAGGAAGTATAAACACTGTACCGTATATGTCTCAGAGTTTCAATATGGGAGACATAGCGGTAGATGCGGTTGTATATATATGTCAAAACTGCAGGAATATGTTTTTTGTAAATGATATGTTTCGGTAGAATTCATTACAAAACATAAAACGGACAAAGCACAGAACCCGCCCTACTAACAGTAGTATTCTTATTGAGAATTCTGCCTTCTAGGAAATATCGCCTGCTTTCTATCTGCTTCAAGCTAGTTTCTGCCCGGCTTATTTTTATACCCTGAAAACTGAGACTTTATGTTCCTCCGAAACATCTGTTAACTTCCAACAGATTACACGACATTATAACTACCAGTGTGAGAACCCCGAGTTCCACACAACATTCTTATTAATAAAAGTAATTGTGTGTAATTTAGTATATCCTGGTCGAGCAGGTTCTCCGGGATCACCAGGAACTCCTGGAACACCAGGTACTCCAGGTTACCCTGGCTCTGGAGCACATCCAGGAGTAGGTGGACAGCCAGGATCAGGAGGACAGCCAGGATCTGGAGGATATCCAGGATCAGGAGGACAGCCAGGACCTGGAGGATATCCAGGAGTAGGGGGACAGCCAGGATCAGGAGGACAGCCAGGATCTGGAGGATATCCAGGATCAGGAGGACAGCCAGGACCTGGAGGATATCCAGGAGTAGGGGGACAGCCAGGATCAGGAGGACAGCCAGGATCTGGAGGATATCCAGGATCAGGAGGACAGCCAGGACCTGGAGGATATCCAGGAGTAGGGGGACAGCCAGGATCTGGAGGATATCCAGGATCAGGGGGACAGCCAGGATCAGGATATCCAGGAGCAGGGGGACAACCAGGATTAGGAGGACAGCCAGGATCAGGTGGACAGCCAGGATCAGGAGGATATCCAGGAGCAGGGGGACAACCAGGATCAGGAGGACAGCCAGGATCAGGCGGACAGCCAGGATCAGGAGGACAGCCAGGAGCAGGGGGACAGCCTGGATCAGGCGGACAGCCAGGATCAGGGGGATATCCAGGAGCAGGGGGACAACCAGGATCAGGCGGACAGCCAGGATCAGGTGGATATCCAGGAACACCAGGGAGCGGAAATTATCCAGGCAGTGGCGGATATCCTACAGGACCGGGATTACCAGGAAGACCAGGTAAGATCGTTTTATCATCTAGAATCCACGCATTAAATTTGTAAGCATTGATCGTCGCAGATGCAGACTCATTTGTAATGATAACGACGGTCTTGCAGTGACAGGTGTTTCCACTGCTGCTGCGTCAAGGTGGTGTTGCTTTCACCTACCTATACATGCCAGACTTAACCTGCTACCAAGATCAGCTCCATGGCTAAACAAAACGAACATTTTAGAGACACAATGGCTTTTTAGAAATCACATATCAGAGGGGGCATTTCTTGAATGCCTAAGGGACTGTCACCTTTTCAAGGACGACTACAGTAATTTTATTACTAAATTTTAAATGCCAGTTAAAGTTCTTATTCCTGTAAAATACCTGACGTTTGGGTTCTGAAATCCTGCAGTTCCGAGAAATTATTAAAGATGCTAAGCAGGACAGGCGTCGGTCCCTTCTGTCATCTATTCAATGTCTCCCTGAACGATTCAGAGAAGTTGATTTAAGAGGACATGACTCACGTGATCTATGATTCACATTTATATCACAGCAGAGGGGATTATATTACACATAAATTGCAAACAATATACTTGTATCTGCATTACAGAAGAAATATAATTATTATCCAGCGCTACTGAAATGCGTAACCTAGTATTAATTATACAATATTATTTTCCATCATTCAGGAACTCCAGGCACTCCAGGAACACCAGGTACACCAGGTTCTCCGGGAGGCCCAGGTGGTCCAGGAGGCCCCGGAGGACCAGGAGGCCCTGCTTACCCAGGAGGATACCCAGTAGGGCAACCGGGAAGGCCAACAGGTGCAGGAGGACAACCAATTAGACCAGGAATACCAGGTTCACCAGGCACACCAGGTTCTCCTGGAGGCCCAGGAGGCCCGGGAGGTCCCGGAGGACCAGGAGGCCCTGCATACCCAGGAGCATACCCAGTAGGGCAACCGGGAAGGCCAACAGGTGCAGGAGGACAACCAATTAGACCAGGAATACCAGGTTCACCAGGCACACCAGGTTCTCCGGGAGGCCCAGGAGGCCCGGGAAGTCCCGGGGGACCAGGAGGCCCTGCATACCCAGTAGGTCAACCAGGACTCCCAACAGGTCCAGGAGGGCAACCAATTAGACCAGGATTACCAGGAACACCAGGTTCTCCGGGAGGTCCAGGTGGTCCGGGAGGTCCAGGTGGTCCGGGTGGTCCTGGGGGACCAGGAGGCCCTTCATATCCAGGAGGATATCCAGTAGGGCAACCGGGACGGCCAACAGCTCCAGGAGGACAACCAATTAGACCAGGAATACCAGGTTCACCAGGCACACCAGGTTCTCCGGGAAGCCCAGGAGGTCCAGGAGGTCCCGGGGGACCAGGAGGCCCTGTATACCCAGGAGGATATCCAGTAGGGCAACCGGGACTACCAACAGGTTCAGGAGGACAACCAATTAGACCAGGAATACCAGGTTCACCAGGCACACCAGGTTCTCCGGGAAGCCCAGGAGGTCCAGGAGGTCCCGGGGGACCAGGAGGCCCTGTATACCCAGGAGGATATCCAGTAGGGCTACCGGGACGGCCAACAGGTCCAGGAGAACAACCAATTAGACCAGGTTCTCCAGGAGGCCCGGGTGGTCCGGGAGGTCCCGGGGGACCAGGAGGTCCTGAATACCCAAGCGGATATCCAGGAGGATACCCTGTTACTCCAGGAAGTCCAGGTAGTCTCTCTTTACTATATTCTATGATATATTTAATTAAATTAAGAAACAGCAAAAGAAATTATTAAGGAGGATTTGCACATCATACTTAAATAGTAACAAACTTGGGTTCGAAAGACAATGGATCGAATACATGAGAGGCAATCCACTACAAGTACTTTGGACAGGTTTTATGCGTCAATAAACTGTTTGCCATGGCAAGAAGGAAATTCCCTAAGCTCCTGAAAGAAATCTATTCCATAAAAATCTAATACTGAACATTATAAATTTTCCATGATCCTCAGGTACACCAGGAACAGCAGGCACTCCAGGAACACCTGGATCACCAGGAACTCCAGGATCACCAGGCTCGCCAGGGTATCCAGGTAAACTATTTTATATCAAGCTTTAAATTATATTCCCCACATAATAGAGCTATGATATCTCAGTCGGTGTAGCGACGGAAAGGCCTGGACGGCCCAGGTTCTATTCCTGACAGTGTAAATGTTTCCACTTCTCCACAGCTTCCAGACCGGCTCTGCGGACCGCCTCACTTCCTATCCAATAGGTACAATTGGTTCTTTCCCCGGAGGTAAAGCGACAGAGGCGTGAATCTGACAACTCACTTTCATCTAGTGCCGAGGTCAAGAAAGGTGGAGCTATAACTCCACTCTCATAGCGCAGTGCTCAACTACTTAAGCACAGAGACAACTTCATCTTCTTTTATTTCTGGTACAAGAGTTACAGACGGCATTGCCTAGCGAGGGGGGGACGCGGTAGCGTAGTTTGTTGAGGCACTATGCTACAAGTCGGAAGGTCGCGGGATCAAATCCCGATGAGGTCATTGGATTTTTTCCGTTTACCTATTACTTCCAGCCGATCAATAAACTTGAGGTTGACTCTGCCTCTAACAGAAAAGAGTACCAGGAATATTCTTGGAATGTTCTTGGGGGGGTAAACAGCGGCCGGCGGGTAAGGCTGACAACCTTGCCTCCATCTATGAGCCGATTGTCTAGGAAATGTGGGAACCCCAAAGTCTCACAACCCTATTGGTCTCCACAGCCTGTTACAGGAATACCTTTACTTACTTACTTTATGACTAATCATCAATTCCTTCAGCACAGCTCTTTGCGAACCACAGCCTTCCCTAGAACATTCTTCTAGATAGTATCCTGTTTGCACTTCTTCGGACTTGGGAACAATATTTTTATAGATCAAGGTCGTCAGTCTTGCGTGCAACCCCCCCCCACCTGGGCGACCTCGTCTCTTTATTTGTGTGCTCCAGTGACAGGTTGACTCGGTTATGTCCCCAGGTTAATACTCTTGAGTGCGTGTTCGATGCTTCGTGACAGGATCGTCACGTGACAAAGTCTGATTAATATAAAACCTAATTTTCTTGAAAATAATGCAGCAGGGATAGCGCAGTCAATACAGCGAATGGATATGGGCTGGATGACCGAACAATCGGAGTTCGAGTCGAAATAAGTACAGGAATTTTCTCTTTTCCTCATCAGAGCAGTTTTGGTGCCCACCCAGCTTCTAATCCAATGGGTACCCATGGATAAAGTGGTCAGGGTTTGAAGTTGGACACTCACCTCCAACTAGTGCCTAGGTAAAGAATGTGTGGATATATACATCCGTTTCCCCATACGCGTAGTGCTTAATTAGTTGCGCACAGGGACAAATTTTCCTTCTTCAAAAATATATAAGGATTTTCTTCCAGCCCTAGTTCGATTTTCCAGGCAACTCAGTTTTCATGAATTCTGTATTTCGTTGTTATTTATCCTCAGCTGTATCCTATTCCCGTAGTCTGCTCCACATTGTCTTTTCATTACCGTCCTTCCTTTCTCCTTACGTTCATTTTTTTCCATTTCTGAGAAACCTCTTCACATATCAGGCCACCATTTGAAGATCCCATTAATTTCTGTACTTCTCGTGAGATTTCTGTAAGCTTCTCTGAGGTTTCTGTTTGACACAATAACTGATAAAAACATGCAAACCATATGAAACTTACTTTTACTGTAAAGACAGATCATAATCATAAAAATATTTTTACTGCGACTATTGAAGTCGGAATTTGAGGGTCTCATAGCGACTATAAGAAGTATAATCATCTGGAAATTGACCCTGTATATATCGGTAGAAAGTTTCAAAGTGGAAAACCGCCTCCATTTTCAGGGTTGAGAAGTAAGCATGCAGAGTTCGGTAAAATTCTACCAGACTACACAGTTCAATTTCTCAGGATATAGATAAAAACTATATATGAGTTAATATCAACTTTTTTTCTTTATGGCATTTAGAGCTTTGGGGTTTCGACTTTTTCTAGAAGATAATACATTTTTCTTGTACTAAAACCATGACTGAATTTCATTCAACGCAGGACAGCCAGTGCAACCGGGTGGGTCTGGATACCCTGGATATCCAGGAAGTTCGGGATACCCAGGGCAACCCGGTCAGCCAGGGCTGCCTGGAAGCACAGGTAAACCCGGAGAAGCAGGATACCCAGGGCAGCCAGGACAACCGGGCAAACCTGGGCAACCAGGACAGCCGGGTCAACCAGGATATCCAGGCCAACCTGGTCAACCAGGATATCCAGGCCAAACTGGACAGCCAGGACAGCCAGGTCAACCACTATATCCGGGTCAACCTGGACAACCAGGATATCCAGGTCAACCTGGACAGCCAGGACAGCCAGGATATCCAGGCCAAATTGGACAGCCAGGTCAACCAGGATATCCAGGCCAAACTGGACAGCCAGGACAGCCGGGACAACCAGGATATCCAGGCCAAACAGGACAGCCAGGTATGATCTGAAATTCTTGTTATGTATGCTGCTGCTACTACTGAATTGTTACCTTGAGACACAGTAATGTAGGAAGTTTTGTAAGAATTACACATCACAAACTCTCGACAATTTTGCCAAATATCACAGAATATATATTACCAATTCTTCTGTCAATGAAGAAAACAGTTCTATATATACAGAAATGTGTATGTATTGAAGAGGCAAGAAATGACTGCACTCACAAATCTTTATAAATTAAAAATTGAGCGAAAATATCCGATATAATTTATCATACATGACTGACATAGACTACTTTACCTTGAAAAGTAAAGTTGTAGTATTTAGAAGTGACAGCCCAGGAAAAGCTGCGCAGTGGATGGGCAGGTCCATTCGTGAAAGTTGAGGGGTGTTGTGATTAGTCATTCGTCTGTATTCAATGCGAGCAGATGTCTCGAGTTCAGTCAAAAGCATTCTTCCTTGTACAGTCAAGTTAAACAGTTTTTACTCTTGGAGTCGTATTTGAGTGTATTATTCTCTATTTAATTTATTAATATTTTATTTCATTGTTTATTCTTATTCGTTGACTTTCTTTTTTGTTTATTTATATTTGCACATTTTTTCTATCTCTTTAACATGCCACCTACACGAAGTAAATTGAGTGGAAAAGTGTTGCACTCACAATCAAGAGAATTTGTTAGTAATGTATACTATAAGTATATGAAAGAGGCTGGGCCAACAATTACAGTGAAGAACAGAGGTGTGGAAGTAGCAAAGGCAACAGGTGTATCGGAAAGTAGTGTCAGAAGAAGAATAAGAGAAACAAAAGATATAAAATCTGGGGTTTCCATTTCCTTTTCGACAACCCATAAAGAAATACGTATGAAATCTCCACTAGCCACTTTGGACAAATTTAACGAGTCTGTGGTGCGAAAAACAATTAATGACTTCTACATAGTTGGAAAACGGAGACCTACCCTGAAGAAAGTTCACGAAAAGTTGAAGAAAACGTTAGATTTTCAGGGCTGCATCTCCACATTAAAGAACATTATTTTGAAACTGGGGTTCCGCTGGAAGAAAACAAAAAATAATCGGCAGATACCGGTGGAACGATATAATATCAGAGCCAAACGTCTTCAGTATTTGCGGCAGGAAGAGGGCCGCCCAGTCAGCTACATGGATGAAACCTATATTCAGTCATGGCACACCATCCAATATGCAAGGAGTGATGGATCCATCCAGGGATTATTTTCCCCTGTGTCCAAAGGTCAATGGCTCATTGTTATCCATGCAGGCGGAGAACAAGGTTTCATCCCTAATGTCTATGTCCGCTTCAAATCCACCAAAAAACAGGAGACTACCACAGTGACATGAACTACACCAATTATGAAAAATGGTTAAAGGACCGACTTATTCCTAACCTTCCCCCAAATTCTGTCCATGTCATTGATAATGCTCCTTACCATAATGTACAAATAAACAGAGCCCCTAACCCAAATTCAAGAAGAGATTCTCTGATATCCTGACTAAAATATCACCTTCCACCTATTATCTTCAATGAAACTGATTTTTCAGCATTGCGGAATCCAGACATAGCTCGTAATATGATCCTACCACTCAAACCGAAATACCTTTCCTATAAAATAGATGGAATCTGTGCAGAACACAATCACAATATTTTACGACTCCCTCCGTATCATCCAGAACTCAACCCAACTGAGTTAATATGGGCCACCGTAAAAAATTGGGTTGCTCAAAACAATACCACATTTAAGATGGATGACGTCATTAAATTGGCCGACCAAAAATTGCCTTCCATAACTGCAGAACAATGACAACGTAGGTGCCAAAATGTAAGGAACATTGAGCAACAATTAATGGCACGGGAAGGCCTTTTGGACACAGGACAGGAGTTCGTCTTCCATGTTGGTGGTGACAGCGATACAGTTCTGATGATAGCTCCGATTCATCTGGCGGTGACGAGGAAGGACAGGCATGTGGAGATGATATCTAAGCGGACATTTCCGGTGTTGCTCCATTAGAACAGACCCGTGTAATATGTAAATAAATTCTTCATGTATATAATAGTGTATAGTGTATAATACTCTGCCACTCGGCACGTAAAACTTACTATCGGATGTGTGAACATATCGAGACTTAACCACCAACACTATGCAACACAATGAGGTATTATTTAAGTTATTTCCTTTTGAGAACGCCTGTACTGCATTCCCCTCCACACTTGTCGGCATGCTGCAGCTCTCCCCGCCACTACCAATACTTCTCCTACTCCGCGTCGGAGGACTGTCACCTCTAAATACTACAACTTTAATCGATTGTTGTTCAGCAGATCATTGTTGCTTTTATTATACAAGACATGACATGTACGAGTTGCGTCAGTCTTCATGTTAACTTCAAATGCTTCCAGCATCGTGAAATGAACATTTCATAGAATTATTTATAACTTTAAACTACTGTATAATAACCACCCTTACATGTCTGTATCCGTCGCCTGTACAGGTGATCAAAATCTATTCAATATCGACCAAGTATTTTCGATAAATTTTGTATTTCGAATTTGGGCCCCTAGTGCAGGTATCTTTCTTCCCCTGACGGTGTCTTTTATTCAGTTTAATTTACAGAGATATTCTGTATAAATTACGGAAATGTAACTACAATCGTTAGAGGTTTTTTCGAGAAAATTAGCTTTTTTTATGTTTCGGAGACCTCCGGAAGGGCCGCCATTTTTTTAAGATTTAAATTCTATATTCACCTAACTCCTACTTATGATGGATATAAATTCGTTCGTTTCACCATAAAAAAAACTAATTTTGTTTGTTTGCTACGTAACGACGCGGTCAGCGACGACATTATATGGCGTCGGGGATAGGATAATTAAAGAATACACCGTTGTCCAAAAAAGTATCTGACTTTCTTTTTTGCCCCTGTAAGTAATGGCCAAAGGGGTGGGGAAACTGAGCGTAACGGTAGAAGGGACTTTCATGCGCATGCGTGATTTTTTGCTGACTCGCAACACCGCCGGATGCATCTGTTGCTGTCAGCGAAGTGGTATAAGGTTGATGAGATTAGAATTAGCAAAGGAAACCGAAATACTCGGAGAAAGCCAAACCCAATGTCACTTTGTCCACAACAAACCTCCGCATGATCTGGGATCGAATCCGAGCTGCTGCATTGGGAAATAAGCCTTATGTTTCACATGAATGGAAAAGAATAATAAGAAGCCAAAGTCAAGGTACGTCATAACCAGGCATGTGTAAAAATTCCTGATAATACTGAATGCTTGTTAATTAAATATAATGGAAATTTTGTACCCTGCATTTTGTTTCGGTCTCGGCACAGAGGAGACCTCCTGTGGAGGTATTGGAAATTATAAAGCGTGGCTTAATGTTCATATTCCATTTATAACTCTCCTCCTTCGTGAAACACGGAGAGTAAATTTATAATATTGCGTGGTTAATCCAGAATGTTAATTAAAATATTATTCATTTGTATAAAGTGGAGACGACAGATGGTCTAAAATTTAATCAAAACAATTTTAAGTCTATCTTAATTCTCAGATTCGAAAGTAATCATTTCTCTCTTTCACTTTTCCAGTGTTGAGCTCTCCTACACGTCCGAGCTTGACGCCTTTATTTCAGGACTGGTCAATGCTTACCTCCAGTCTAGACAACCGAGATTAACGGCATTGGGGATCCGTTGCGCTGACCACGCGATACCCTCTATCCGCTAAAATTGGCAATAATTTCGCCGACAAGCGGTGGTTACTCGGTCGGTATAGTTCGCTTGTGGACCATAAGCCACGGAGTTTGTTTCTATGCTTACAATGGTATAGGTCCCAAAAGAAAATTAAATGTCTGCAGCTCATTAAAACGAATTTTACTTCTCCAGTACTTATGAGCTTACGAAATTACATACACTGTATATATATACATATATACAGTGTATGAAGGACATTGTAAATAGTTAAGAAGCCTGGCAGTTATAAACAGGACTGTTCAGTATAAATTAAAGAAGACATGTACCAGTAACTTCAAATAACGCATTTAGGAACCTCTGAATGGTGAATGATTCAAAATTAATATAGGCTACTTTTACTGGAAGAACACAACCGTGAAGCCACTAAATGTTATGAATATATTCCAGCAGTGAAATTAATTGGGTAAAATTATAAAATAGTACGTATTTTCCCTTCAAAATCTGGATATAGTCATACATATTATACAACAAGTGAATTTGCATGCCTTTCACGTATAATTTTCTTATAAACCTATGAGAACGACCAAAAATCGTCCCGCCATCGACGGGTTGGACATGCCTGCACTACGAGATGTAACGAAATAGGGCGATAAATGAAAACAAATATGCCAGTTCTCCTGTTTCAAGGAACGACAGATCATCCAATATTCTATTTACAATATTCTGAAAACTGACGTGTCTTTCCAAAGGTTACCCTGGTCAACCGGGACTGCCAGGACAACAAGGACAACCTGGTCAACCGGGACTACCAGGACAACCAGGTCAACCTGGTCAACCAGGACTGCCAGGACAACCAGGAAAACCTGGTCAACCGGGTCTGCCAGGTCAAGCAGGACAGCCTGGTCAACCCGGACTACCAGGACAACCAGGTCAACCCGGATTGCCAGGACAGCCTGGTCAGCCCGGACTGCCAGGACAACCAGGACAGCCTGGTCAACCGGGACTGCCAGGACAACCAGGTCAACCTGGCCAGCCAGGACTGCCAGGACAACCAGGACAGCCTGTTAAACCGGGAATTCCAGGACAGCCTGGTCAACCGGGACTGCCAGGACAACCTGGTCAATCCGGATTGCCAGGGAAACCAGGACAACCAGGTCAACCCGGACTGCCAGGGCAACCAGGACAACCAGGTCAACCCGGACTGCCAGGGCAACCAGGTCAACCCGTACTGCCAGGACAACCAGGACAGCCTGGGCAACCCGGACTGCCAGGCCAACCAGGACAACCGGGTCAACCCGGACTGCCAGGGCAACCAGGACAACCAGGCCAACCCGGACTGCCTGGGCAACCAGGTCAACCCTTACTGCCAGGACAACCAGGACAGCCTGCACAACCCGGATTGCCAGGACAACCTGGTCAACCCGGTCTGCCAGGGCAACCAGGACAACCAGGTCAACCCGCACTACCTGGGCAACCAGGACAACCAGGTCAACCCGTACTCCCTGGGCAACCAGGTCAACCCGGACTACCAGGA
>NW_019730110.1:705569-722223 GCF_002891405.2 Cryptotermes secundus
GACAACCAGGTCAACCCGGACTGCCTGGGCAACCAGGACAACCAGGGCAACCAGGTCAACCCGTACTGCCAGGACAACCAGGACAGCCTGGACAACCCGGATTGCCAGGACAACCAGGACAACCTGGTCAACCCGGTCTGCCAGGGCAACCAGGACAACCAGGTCAACCCGCAATACCTGCGCAACCAGGACAACCAGGTCAACCCGTACTCCCAGGACAACCAGGGCAACCCGGACTGCCTGGGCAATCAGGACAACCAGGTCAACCCGTACTCCCAGGACAACCAGGGCAACCCGGACTGCCAGGCCAACCAGGACAACCAGGTCAACCCGCACTGCCTGGGCAACCAGGACAACCAGGTCAACCCGGACTGCCAGGACAACCAGGCCAACCCGGACTTCCAGGCCAACCAGGACAACCCGGACTGCCTGGGCAACCAGGACAACCAGGACAGCCTGGCCAGCCCGGACTGCCAGGAGAACCAGGTCAACCCGGACTACCAGGACAACCAGGTAAACCCGGACAACCAGGACTACCAGGACAACCAGGACAGCCTGGGCAAACCGGACTGCCAGGACAACCAGGTCAACCCGGACTGCCAGGACAACCAGGACAACCAGGTCAACCCGGACTGCCTGGGCAACCAGGACAACCAGGTCAACCCGGACTGCCTGGGCAACCAGGACAACCAGGTCAACCCGGACTGCCTGGGCAACCAGGACAACCAGGTCAACCCGGACTGCCTGGGCAACCAGGTCAACCTGTACTGCCAGGAAAACCAGGACAACCTGGGCAACCCGGACTGCCAGGACAACCAGGTCAACCCGGACTGCCAGGGCAACCAGGACAACCAGGTCAACTCGCACTGCCTGGGCAACCAGGACAACCAGGTCAACCCGTACTACCTGGGCAACCAGTTCAACCCGTACTCCCAGGACAACCAGGGCAACCCGGACTGCCAGGACAACCAGGACAACCTGGTCAACCCGGACTGCCAGGGCAACCAGGACAACCAGGTCAACCCGGACTGCCTGGGCAACCAGGACAACCCGGATTGCCTGGGCAACCAGGACAACCGGGACAGCCTGGCCAGCCCGGACTGCCAGGAGAACCAGGTCAACCCGGACTACCAGGACAACCAGGTAAACCCGGACAACCAGGACAACCAGGACAACCTGGTCAACCCGGATTGCCAGGGCAACCAGGACAAGCAGGTCAACCCGGACTGCCTGGGCAACCAGGTCAACCAGTACTGCCAGGACAACCAGGACAGCCTGGGCAACCCGGACTGCCAGGACAACCAGGTCAACCCGGACTGCCAGGGCAACCAGGACAACCAGGTCAACCCGCACTGCCTGGGCAACCAGGACAACCAGGTCAACCCGTACTACCTGGGCAACCAGTTCAACCCGTACTCCCAGGACAACCAGGGCAACCCGGACTGCCAGGACAACCAGGACAACCTGGTCAACCCGGACTGCCAGGGCAACCAGGAAAACCAGGTCAACCCGGACTGCCTGGGCAACCAGGACAACCTGGCCAGCCCGGACTGCCAGGACAACCAGGTGAACCTGGACTACCTGGGCAACCAGGGCAACCAGGTCAACCCGGACTGCCAGGACAACCAGGACAGCCTGGTCAACCCGGACTGCCAGGGCAACCAAGTCAACCCGAACTGCCAGAACAACCAGGACAGCCCGGACAGCCGGTTTACATCGTTCCCTACCCTCTACCTATCGTCCCTAGTCCGGGTTCCTGCCCTTGCTATCTGGTGTCTCCCAGTGAAAGCAACTCTACGAGCCCTGCCATTACTTCGACACCCTCGTCTCCTCCCGCTTATGGTGTCATAGGTTTTATTCCCGTTATTTTCTACCCTTACTGCCCTGGTAATACGTCGAGCCCACAATCCCTGGGGCCCATATTCCCGTCCGCAGTACCGGTGCCATACCCTTGTTCCAAATGTGGGGGACCCTCATCGGGGGGCAGTTTCGCTACGAGGTATTCCAAAGCCTTGTCTGACGTGACCAGTTCTGACAGTTTCGCTCAGATACTGAAGCAGGCGAACCTGCCTTATGGCTCTGTTATTAGATCGCCACATCGCAGACGGTCGGGTAATAATGGTTCCCGGTACAGGTACAGGGCGCGTACTGATGGGTTCCAGTAACTGGCAAGTTCCAGCAGGCATAATTATGTAACTCAGGTTGGGTTAGGGTGTCTGGTGGACTGAGCAAGGATTTATTTATTAACTGTAACAGTGCAGTACATAATTATTATTTCAGTGACAGGGCAACATTTTACTCCACAAGTATGAAAATGCTTACGTGACAACCTAAAGTATAAGACGACAGGATGATAAAAGTTCTTGCATATCCGATAACGGCAAGCAACTGTTTGTTTTTTTACAGACGGTCTTAATTTGAGTGAAATATTCCAAAGTTCAAAGGGCTAACATTTTAACTTTAAGTAGGAAGATATTCCATCACGAATAATTCATATGTGCTGCACTTCTTGTGGCAGAAAGTGTTCTGAAAACGACGGTGTTCTTCAACTTAGTTGAACGCTGTTGCATGGTGGAAACAGTAGCAGTTCCCAATTACCATGTTGAGGTCAGATAATGGTACAGCATCACATGCCCTAATCCTCGCCTCTCTACTTTCTAGATATAGACAAAAACTTTTAAAGTTTTTAAGAGTTCACACAAGAAAATATACTGCGAACTTCTGAAGTATGGATCATGTAGAAACATTATTGGTTTCAGATATTATTTTTTCTGTATTCAGAAGGAAGTTAAAATGACTTTTATGTGGTGTAATATTTATACTTATTGTGCATGGAATTTTGAAATTCCAGTTGCTCTAATAAAGCGTTGAGGTAACTTTTTTTTATCTGATATAATTTTCTAATCTCCTGTGCTCTAGAAATACAAATGAAATGGCGAGTGTGAATATCAGAAATGTATTTAATTATTACGACTAATTTAATAAAAAAACATTAAGTTTTATAATAACAACTTTTATTATTTTGCTTGCATTCTTTTTTCAACATTCTCATATTATCGGCGCTATACGTTCTTCATAATTAGAATATACAAAACTATAATTTTTCCTGTTGTTCTGTATGGGTGTGAGACATGGTCATTGATATTAAGAGAGGAATACAGACTGAGGGTGTTTGAGAACAGGATACTAAGGAGAATATTGGGACCGAACAAGGATGAAGTGACAGGAGACTGGAGAAAACTGCATAATGAGGAGCTTCATAACTTGTACTCTTCTCCAAGTATAATTAGAATGGTCAAGTCAAGGAGAATGAGTTTGGAAGGGCATGTAGCACGAATGGGGATAGAAGAAGAATGCATATAGGCTATTCGTGGGAAAGTCAGAAGGAAAGAGACCACCAGGAAGACCAAGACGTGGGTGGGTGAACAATATTGAAGTTTATCTTAGAGATATAGGATGAGGTGGTATGGACTGGATTGATCTGCCTCACGATAGGGACCCGTGGAGGGCTCTTGTGAACACGGTAATGAACCTTCTTGTTCCATAAAATGCTGGGAAATTTTTGAGTAGCTGCACAACTGGCAGCTTCTCAAGAAGGAGTTAGTTATGCATTCGTCATTCGTGATTAATTCTGCACTTGATCACTATAAATACATAACAGAACCCATTACAGCTGTTTTACTTCAATTTCTTACCCATTTTCTGACTCCCTCTCGTATCATTCTATCCACAGTTTTGACTTTATTATATGTTCCATTTAGATTTTCGGTCTAAAATATTATATACTTTTCTCAACTTTTCAACGCCTGCTATATGGAGCCTGGCTGACGTAAACCTTTGAAGGAAAATACAGAACATGCATTTATTTTTATTAGCATTATTAAAAATTTTGACGAAATAGATGCTTCCCTGTTTCAGTGGGACAAACATGGAAGTATAAAAAGAGTACAGAAGAACTTGGACGATAGCACGGCCTCCCGACTCAGCATAGAGTACAGTTTCCCTCCCGCACTATATCCTTCGCCTTGCTGTATACGCGCGTGTGGGAAACAAATGCAACATTAACTGTGACATTGGTAGACATGTGTCCTGCGTGAGAAAGGAGAATCACGTGAGATAAAGCAGTTTACTTGCGTGTACCGGATATGAGTGACTGAAGACAAAATTAAATTATAAATAGCTAACGACCTGTGACATTCTAATCCCTTCGACAGTCGCCTCAGCTTATGACTAAGGTAAAGCTATTTATTTTTCTGTGGCTCTACAGCCCCAGTGGGCCTAGGCCTACCTCCATGAAACTCTCCGTTTCACTTCGGTTTACTGGATCTTACACATACGGTAGGACTCCTTGGGCGAGTGATCAGCTCGTCGCAAGGCCTCTACCTATACACAAACACAGAAAAACGCACACAAACATCCAGGCCCTGAGTGGGATTCGAACCCACGATCTCGGCTTCCGAGCGAGCGAAGACAGTGCATGCCTTAGACCGCTCGGCTACCGTGACCGGCAAGGTAAAGCTATCCCTATGCGTAATTAGTGAACTTCCACGCCATGAAGACATGGAGGAGTAGTCGTATAGCTCCACCATTCTGAATCTCGGCACAAGATGGAGGTAAGTGGTCAGCTTCACGCTCTTGCCGCTTTACTCCGGCAAAAAGGGTCTAGGCAGCTACTGTACATAGCCGGTATGGAAGTTGCGGAGAAGAAAGAAATCTTTTGTTCCTACCATGAATTAAACCTCGATTCTTCAGCCGTCCAGCCCCTATCCTAGTCTCTATAACTACTGAGCTACCCCGGCTCCATTAGGCAAATAAATGTTAGCATGTTATTGGGAGTATAAGCAGACTCATTTCGGACAATGGTGGACACTGTCTCTCTACGAAGTGAAACCGTAATGACGTCAAGAGAGATTATGATAACAGAGTACGCCGATAGGCGAAGCACGTGATGGTTTAAGTAGTATCAATTCTACCAATAGGTAGTCTCTCTAACGTCTGGTGTCGTCATATTCAAAGAAAATGCATATTTAAAAGCGCTTCCTAATGCTTCTCTTTTGTGATTTTATGGTAATATTGTTAAATGTCATTGGATTTTGAGTAAAAACATCTAGATTATCATAGAGAAGATGAGATTTGCTTATCCACAACGTCAGGTTATGTCCTAAAACTCAGGTTACTGTACTGTTCATATTCACAGCAGTGAGAACCGGAGATCCAAGATGATCTTGCGTATCCAGAAAAATGAAACGAATTTTTCTAGTATACAATTCACCACTCGTCTATTTCCCTCTTTGAGGAATCGCAGCGGCATACCCGCTTAACTTCTGCGTCTGCGCTCTGCGTAGGCGACTCTGCCCTACTGTGTAACGCCCACACTACAACGTACTTTGTAACGGCGTGCAGACAGAATGAAGTGGTGAAATGATGTTTAGAATGTACAAGTATGTACTGGCCGTTTATTTCTAAACGCCTTACTGGAACTCATAAATTACCTATTTTTAATTAGAATAAAGTACACTGAACTAATTAAACTGTTTATTTCTTAAGTAAAGCATTCTTAAAGTCGCTTACTTAATGCATGTAACCAAGTATATACTAGATTAATCTGCTACGTATAAATTTGATTAATTTCATAAAAAATGTGAATAGAATAACTTTAAGCTTTAGAATGCGACGCGTAATTTTTTCCCCTTTTGACGCCACAGCCCCAATTTAAGTTTTGGCCTACCTCCATGAAAATTTCCGTTTCACTTCTGTTTGCTAGATTTTAGGCATTCGGTAGGACTCCTTATGTGGGTGATCAGCTCGTCGCAAGGCCTCTACCTGTACGCAAACACAGAATAACACACACGAACACACAAACACTAAATATTCATGCCCTGAGTTGGATTCGAACCCACGATCCAGGTTTCCGAGCGAGCGAAGACAATGCATGCCTTAGACCGCTAGTTTACCGTAACCGGCGATGTATAATTTAATTGTGAATGATTTAATTCGAAGGAAGATACATCTGTAAACTTCCTCCAATATGACATAAATTTTCGTCCAAGCATATTGCATATAGCTACTGTGGTGGGTCATGCGGGAGTTACCCAGAAGTTTGTTCACTTCACAGTTCTACCACCCTTACAGATAAAGACATTAATTAAAATATTCCAGGAATTTACTAATGGTGTGTTATAAATCTTACTGCCTGAAACAAAAGCATTTTGCAAATACAGAAATGCCCAAAATTTAGTTAAATTTTTATGAAATGTACAGTGAAATACGTTAGGAATTTCTTAATTAATTACTAAATTTACAACAGCTGTTCGAAGTAAGATTATATGCAATGCACGACTCACAACTCTGTGATACCATTCTACAAAATCGACTCGCAAGTTCATGTCTGAATATCCCCTTTAATACGAGAGAATAATTTAGGTTGACCGAATTTTAGGCCATTCTGTACTCTAAATATGGAGTTTCGCTGAGCAAATTTAATTACAATAAAGCATTCCACTTCGCAGGAACAGCGCTAGTATCAACTAAATAAAACCTTTAAAAAGATCTGGATCATAGTAAACCAATTATGCGACTGAGAAAATATTTTAACAAGTAGTGAATTACTTAAACATAATGCAATAAAATTTCTGCTTAAAATCTCTGAGGCGTACTGTCCTTAAAATTCTTCAATCTGTATGCAGAACGATTGCCTATGTGGTCTAGTGGTCAGAGCTCCTGGCTACAGATCCAGAGGTTCGGGTTCGATTACCGACTCTACCAGATTTTCTGAGAGGTAGTGGAACGGGGTCCACTCAGCCTCGTGAGGATAACTGAGGATATATTTGAAGGAAATAGCGGCTCAGGTCTAAAAACCCGAAATTAACGGCCGTGGGAATCCGTTGTGCTGACCACGTGACACTCTGTATCAGCTAAAGTTGGCACTAACTTCGCCGGCAAGCGGCAGTGGCTCGGTCGGTATAGTTCGCTTGTGGTCTACATGCCAAGGAGTCTTTTTTGTGCTGTATACAGAAACTAGACATAACATTTGACTTCCCCACTCTGTAAACAGTGAATTAGAAGTTAAGGGACGAAACCCCCAACTTAGATGCCGAGTATGTGATAACGTGCTGCCTGCTCAAGGTTACCGTGCGTCTCGAGGGACGGTTACCGAAGAGTATGGATTAATACCGAACTTATGATGCAAAGAGGCTGCAAGAGAACTCTTCTCCAATACCAGTTCTTCCATCTTATATCTCACGGTTTCGACAGAAATGACTTTTCGGGTTGGCAGTTATTTCCTGAAGATATTAACACTGAATTTCATTTAGGGAGATGGTTTTCCATAAATTATGGAAAATGTATTATCGTACTGGAGCAAATCGCCGGTCACGGTAGCCGAGCGGTCTAAGGCATGCACTGTCTTCGCTCCCTCGGAAGCCTGGATCGTGGGTTCGAATCCCACTCAGGGCATGAATGTTTAGTGTTTATGTACATGTAGAGGCCTTGCTACGAGCTGATCACTCGCCCAAGGAGACCTATCGAATGTCTAAGATCTAGTAACAAACAAAGAAAATAAACTCCGTGATTTTAGTCCACAAGCGAACTATACCAACCGAGCGACGGCAGCTTGTCGGCGAAGCTTAGTGCCAACTTTTGCGGATAGAGGGTGTCGCGTGGTCAGCGCAATTAATCCGCACGGCTGTTAATTTCGGTTTTCTAGACCGGAGCCGCTATTTCCTTGAAATAGCTCCTCAATTATCATCACGAGTCTGATTGGACCCCGTTCCAGACCCACTACTTCTCAGAAATATGTTAGCCCCGAGAATAGAACCAAGGACCTCTGGATCTGTAGCCAAGAACGCTGAGGACTAGACCACAGAGGCGGTTAAGATCTGATAAACCGAAATTAAACGGAGAGTTTCACGGAGGTAGGCCAAGGCCCAAATTGGGGCTTTAGCGGCACAGGAGAAGAATAGAAAAAATCGCCATTTTGTGTTTTTACAACCATGCATTTGTTATATAGCCAGCGCGTTCGTATTTACCACTGACCTATGAAGAATGCTTTTTTAAATAGAGCGTATGAAAAATTTACGTTGTTAACGTGGCATGCACACAGAGGGTCAGACAGCATAGCAGAAACCGCTTCTTCTTATTTCCGGGCGGGAATTGCGTTACTTTCACCCTTACAGTACATACATAAACACTAGAGTACGAGGAATTTAAAGTTCTGAAAAAATGATTGTTGCTTTCTATTCAACTTCAATAAAAATGGACGCGTTCTTCGAACAGAAACTTACGAATTCTTGAATCTGATGTTCTGACTGCTCTGAATTTGTCATCTGTCAGAAACACCAGCGTTTCTGAGTGAAGTTTTGCCTCTATCTTCAGGACCTGCTTGATACTTACGTCTTGTTATTGTTTCGCTTACTCTGTGATCCTGAAGATGAATACAATAAGTTGCTCCGAAACCTTTATGAACTACCGGGCTACAGAGCATCACACCCAAAAGAACATTAGCTAAAACGAAAACAATGTTATGTCTCGTGTATACAAGTCATTTAAATGAATGGCTGAAGTTAGTGACGTATTTCGTTTTAAGCGTTTTACCTTTACTTACTAGGCGGTGTTGCTACGTACGTGTTTCCTGGGGCGGTGTTCTTAGGAAGTCGTGACGATTAGTCTACGACAGAGTTAGTTTACTCGTACACTGTCGAGTTCTAAGGTTCACGCCTGCACCTGAAGGACACAGTTATGACCAAATGGCCTGTAGGCATAAGAAAAGTCAGTGAACTTTGTGCGCATGTCTACACAGCTGCATTTACATATGTGGGTGAGTGTGTATCTGCCTAACGCAAGAGGAACACAAAAACTGCACGAAATATTGTCACATATTAGGGGTTTGCGTGACTTATAAAAAGGGTTTTGGATTTTATGATCGAATTTATTGGATCTTGATACAAAAAAATGTTCCAACATTGCACAAATCACTATCTTCGACTGGACACTCTCGACTTCTGACCACATTACACTAATCCACTACCCCAACTGAACTTTGAGACAGTCACTCACTGTCATATAGCCACGGGGCGGACTCAACAGAAAACAAGTCCATTGCCTAGCAATGGGCTGTTTACCCAGAATCGGTCCCCGCTGAAGGTGTTTATTGAGCCGTTGCCTAGCGATGGATTTATACGTCACAATATGTAACCTGTGAGTACCACACAACATAAAACAGAAACTGAACTCCACCCCCAATATATTACTACCTGCAACGTGACGGCTTCTACTCTTCTAGATTTTACCGACGCTGGGAGGAATACGCTGCCTCCAAATTCGGGGTGGAATAGTAAGCCAAGCACGGTGTGACGAAGGTCGCACGGATGGGGGGGGGGGAATTTTTTATCGGGACCAGTCCTGAGAGAATCAATGGGAGTTATGATATGAGGTCCTTCAATGAGCTTCGCTTATATTTCTACCGTTACGACAGATGCAACACTTTCCCCCGAAATTTTGGTAGAAATCTAGTAAACTACTCAACGTCATATCACGAAGAAGAAAATTATTCATAATGAAAGTTGGGAAGTCTTCAAATCTCACGCGAAGTTCACTGATTGAGCCCCATTTCTACGTAGGTACTACTCTATCTGTACAATTATTTCATTGGTGTTGTAACAACGCTATCAGTAGCTCAGATTATAGAGTGTATATTAGTGGATAATAAATTTAGCAAGAAGTTCTTGGAAGAATTATTCGCCTGCTTTCTTTTGGGACGGCACGGACCGCACAGAAAAAGAAAAATTAAGAAGGCAACACAAACACATAGGCAAACAGAGAGGAAAGTGGCCTGTATTTGTTATTAACAACAATGTGGAGGGGGACATAGGGACACAGACAGCGATGTGGTCTCATAAGCTCTCTCACACAAATTAGGTAAAGACAGACAGTAAGGCGATATGATAAGCTTCCTTTTATATTTTCCAAATAAGGTGATGAGGAAAGAAGCAGTTGTGAAATAATTCTGGGCACTGTCCGGGTATTTGTCTGCAGAGGCTGCACGAAAATCCGCCTCTACGGAGTCTGAGTTGTCACCATCCTTACAAACTGTCTGCATAACCCAGCCCATTCCTCGCACTACACACCTCGATCCTGAAAATTAAGGCAATACATTCCTCCGAAACGCCGGCGTCTACCTACAAGACTACACGGTTTCACAAACTAGATGACCAAAGCCTGGACCTGACGCTAATTGTGACTGAGTTAATATGTCGTACGGTAACCACATTTATACATAAAGTTTAACTTCATATCTGCACAACGGACTGGACTCTTAAGCCTCTTACGATCATGTAGATTAGAAATGTTTCTTTCATCTTCCTATCGGATGTCTCTAGAACTTCCTGCGAGTCTGTTTTTAGACACATAACGGCTTAATGGTTTGATTTTAGCTCCTCTATCCAGATGTTTTAGCTATTTCATGCGATAGTTTCTTATTGGGAGTTTGGAGAAAACTGCATAATGAGGAGCTTCATACATTGTACTTTTCTCCAAGTATAATTAGAATGATCAAGTCTAGGAATATGAGATGTGCAGGGCACGTAGCACGAATAGGGGAGAACAGGAATGCATATAGGATATTGGTGGGAAAGCCAGAAGGAAAGGGACCACTGGGAAGACCAAGACGCAAGTGAGTGGTCAATATTAAAATGGATCTTGGAGAGATAGGATGGGATGGTATCGATTGGATTGATCTGGCTCAGGATAGGGACCATTGGAGGGCTCTTGTGAGCACGGTAACAAACATTCTGGTTCCATAAAATGCTGGGAAATTCTTGTGTAGCTCCAGAATTGGCGGCTCCTCAAGAAGGGCTCAGCTCAATAAGTGAATGGATTAAGGGGAATCTTTTGGTATTGTGTTACTGCAGGCTCCAGAAGACGCTGTCCCACTCTACAGGAAATGTTTGAAACTAACAAATGACAGCAGATGTGCATTCGTACCATGACTATCGACGGTCCTATCCAAATTACAGTCACTGTCAGCATACACAATTTGCTTCATAACAATTGCATCGGACCCTGAACATTCTACGTCAGTCAGTGTAGCTTATAGCTTCACTATTCGCCCTTGATATTTCAATCCAGTGTGTCTTTGTCTGTGGGTTTCGTGTTATCGTGTAATTCAATTTCCGTTCCCTCCGAGAAAGATGACTGACAAGTAATAATACAGGAAGTGTGTTCAAGGTGTACTCCATCAGGCAGAAGGTTGGACAGTGTTGTTTCACAATCCGAAGGCAGGAATGATTACGTACGACGATATCTGTTACTTCAACAGAATATTTCCATTTCGGGAATTGTGACTAAGAAACATTAGTTACTTCTTATCATTTTAGGAGTCGATAATGACGAAAATTAAATGTTCCCTGTTTATTTAGGCCTAAAGACCGTTGCAAATCTGTAGGGATGCGGATAAAATTTAAGGTTGTAAGATTTGAGGTTTTTTACGGCGGTGACTATGAAGAATCGCCGTCTTCTGGGATGTGACGCCGTGTAGATCTTGTGTGAACCGATGTTTCGGAGGAACGTATCGCCTCCATCTTCAGGGTAGAAGTCAAGAAGAAATCCGCTAGCGAACCAGGTACAGCAGATGCAACAGACTGTCTTCTTGTCTTTTACCCTGAAGATGGAGGCGATACATTCCTCCGAATCGTCGATTAACACAATTTCCACACGGCGCCACATCCCACAGGACGGCTTTCTTCAAATTTAAGGTTGTCTCTATGCTTAATCAATTAAGCGCTACGCCATGAAGACCTATCCAGGAGTGGAGGTATAGCTCCATCATTCTTGAACTCGTCAATAGTGGAAGTCAGTGGTCAGCGTCGCTTTCCAGCTGCTTTACCTCCGAGCTCCCGCTACCCACAGGATAGGAGAGTGTGTGAGCTCCAGGGCGGGTCTGGAGTTTGTGGAATAGAGAAAAATTCCCTATCCCTGCCGGGAATTCAACCAGTCATCCAGCCCGTAGCCCGTCTCTATACCGACTGAGCTGTCCCGGACTCAAATTTGGACGGACTAATAAAAGTCGTAACAAGATCTGTATAAAATATCATTAATCCGGAACTTCGTGACAAATGCAACGTGTTTACTGATCATTCGAGCATGATGTTTCGGTGAAGCTAAACGTAGGAATTTTCAGTGATACAAAATACAAATTCAAAATGTATGAAGAATTTTTTGGCAGCTACAACGATTTTGAATGATTCTACATTCTGGAATATAGGCACGAGGTAACGCAGTTGGTTGAGGGGCTATGCTACAAGCCGGAAGGTAGCGGGCTCAAGTCCCGATAAGGTAATTGGATTTTTTCAGTCGACCTAATCCTTCCAGCCGCACTATGTCCCTGGGGTCGACTAATCCTCTAACTGAAATGAGTACCAGAAATTAATTAAATAATTTTCCGGGTGAGTAAAGTGCGGTCGGCGCGTAAGGCTGACAACCTCACCGCCATCTTTGAGCCGATTGTCTAGAAAATGTGAGACCCTCAACGTCTCACAACCCTATAGGCCTTCACGGCCTGTTACATGGATAGCTTTATTTTACTTATTTCTATTGTCGTTTATTTTAATGAACGTCAATCAACATTTCGGAGGAACAAATATCCTACAATTTTCAGGGTCGAAAAAGAAGCAAAATGCAGAAAAAATCATGAAGCAGACAGCAACCAATAAGCCAAGAAAGAACCAGACATGAAACAGAGTCTGATATTTTCATCTGAAACTTCGTTGACTTTCATCGGATTACACGAAGTATATCCAAAAACATAGAACTCTTCACACGTCAAATCCTACACAGAACAATTGTGTTTATTTTTCCGTTGCCCGGTGTCTGCTTCTAACAATGGAACTAAGTTTTCCGTGTCATTAAACAACGTGGTTTTACTGGGTTCAGTTTTATATTCTCAAAGTTATGGCTATGTCGCGTACACGCCCATCGACGATTCGAGGATCAAATCGCTTCCGTTTTCAGAACTGAAGATTAAACCAAGCACATACTCAGACTGCAAGAGACATATAACAAACTCTCGCAGAAGAATAGTAGCTTGAAGACCGAACCAGTCACTTGTTATTTCATTACTCTTTCAAGATTAATCGACCAAGCACGGGCAGCTTCAATTTAAAGAGTTTTCAGTACGTCATATGGATAATTTAATAGATTTCTCTTTTATCTGGAACATTTTCATTGCCTCACTGTGAAGAACGTTTTATCTGGAACATTTTCATTTCCTCCTGTCGTGAACGTTTTATCTGGAACATTTTCACTCCCTCACTGTGAAGAATGTTTTCTGCTTGGAGTGTACGCATTTCTTTCCTCAGTATGAACTTGACTCATCGAAGGAAATGTGGAGAAATAATTCTTTGGTCTCTTTATCATATCTGAATTTGGTTTTGGGAGGAGAATTGAAGAGCTCTGTAAAGAAAGAATATGTTTATCTTCGCGATATGACTCAATGAGTTGTCACAGCTTTTTAACTAAACCGATCTCCTTAAGCGCAATGTTGCCAGAAAACGGTTTCCTTTAACACAGTCTTTAGCCACTGACGGGATTTAATTATTTCACAACTAACAACTAACAACTACATTTTATATAGTCTTATTTATATATATTTATTTATTTATTTTTCTTCATGGCTTACCTTCAAGAACACCTTCTTCTTCTTCACATCATGGTATAGACAATGAAGCCTGGTGTAATTTCACATACGGTTTCCACACTTTCCAAAATCTACCTCGATATAGAAATCCTCTTGGTTTGCACTGGATAATATATTTCGTTCTAATTTGTTTTGTCAACTTTTGTCTCTGTTCAAGTGTTTCATTTTGTATTTCATTTTTGGAGCCGGCATAGCACAGTCGGTATAGAGACTGGCTACGGGCTGGACGTGAGGAGCCGGGATAGCTCAGTCGGTATAGAGACTGGCTACGGGCTGTAAAACCGATGAGTCGGAGTTCGAATCCCGTTAGGGGCAAGAATTTTTGTCTTCTCCACGTCGTCCAGACCGCCTCTGGGGCCCACTCAGCCTCTTATCCAATGAGTACCAAGGATATTTGCCAGGGTTAAGCGGCCGGGGCGTAAAGCTGACTACTCACCTCCAACTAGTGCCAAAGTCAAGAAAACGTGGATCTATGGCGTAGTTCTTAGTTAACGATAGGGACAAATTTATAGATTGTATTTCCAGTTCTTTCTTTACAACTTAATTTCTACCATGAAGAAGACGGCGCGAGGGTATTACTTAGAAACTGGCTCAACAGTTCTTTCATGGGGCAAACACACAACAATATAAGCATTACTGCTCAAAAAATTGGACCCCTTCATAAGCGCTATTTTCTAGAAGGAAGGCTATAACGACTTCTATTAAATGCCAATAATTTATGGAGTTCATTTTCCTACACAAAACTGCATATGGGGTAGAATAAACGAGGATATAACTTCTTAACAGGCCGTGGAGGCCCATAGGGTTACATGACGTAGAGGCCCCCACATTTTCTATACAATCTGCTCACAGATGGCGGTGAGGTTATCAGCCTTACGTGCCGGCCGTCCTTTACTCCCCAGGAAGATTCCTGGTACTCATTTCTATTAGAGGCTGAGTCGACCCCAGGGCCATAGTGCGTCTGGAAGGATTAGGTCAATTGAAAATCTCAATTACCCCACCGGGAATCGAAACAGAGACCGTCCTCCTTGTAGCAAAGTGCCTCAACCAACTATGCTACCATGTGCCCCCTGCATGTTGGGTACATTCAGCAAAATATCGGTAAGAAAATTAAGGGCCCAGACTACAAATGTCCGTTTGTGTCGAAAGAGACACTACCGTTCGGACATATTTCGGTATGAGCAAGCAACAATGAACTACGGAGCAACCAACAATGCTCTACCGTGCAAGAATGGATTTCGTTCCCAAGGTAGTGCAATCAAGGTAAATTGAATATTAAGAAGCTCATACACATGTGTGCAATATGTTTGTATCGATTTCTTAAAGCATATAAGGCAGGTGGTTGCTTTCAAATAACTCGGGAGGGTCAGATAGCTCCCAGAGTCGTGAGACAGTAAACTGTATTTATGAGTCCGCGGAACTTGGAATCAAGAATCAATGGGCTGGCGAGGACCAGCAGCAATTTAGTAGTTAGTCAAAGAAATATTTATGAAAGTTTAAGTCACTTTTATGTTAAGTAATTAAACTAATTTCTTCATTAACCAGAATTTACTGCAGTTCATTGTTCTCAAGGAACGTTTCAACTGAACTGTTATGCAAGGGAATGTTTTTAAATGTTTGTACAAGGACTTTCCACAGCGTAACTTGTGAGAAGCCATCAGGTTCCTCCAGAAGTGAAATCACGTTGCGTAAAGCCAGAGTTCTCAGCGGGTATTGGCTCCAGTATTATTTATAATATTACGCCTGTGTTAATTTTGACGTAGAGAGAAACAGGCTCATAAGTCGCTTTATGAAATAATGTAAACTGTAAGAAATCCAACAGTCTTAACTAAGACAACAAGCATACCGGGAAATTAAATACATTTCGACGATTGCTCTCGGCTAGTACGTGGCACCGTGCAGTTTGGTAGATACTTACAGACTTGTCAAAGTAAAATTCTACCTCAATCTTCAGAGCAGAAAAGTCTCTTCTCTTGTCATATATATCTCCCAGCACTCTTCTCATTGTTATACCTTGAAGAAGGAAGTAGAAAATTCCTCTGAAAAATCGGTATCTACCAGACTGCACAGCGTTAAGTTGATTTTTTTTACTTCATCACATCTTTAGCATAGGCAGACTCATTTGTCTAAGGCAATAACATCTTGTCTAAATCCATCCTTCAATTATATACATGTGGTGATCTAAAACACGCTTCATCTGATTGCATCATAACCCATTTAAAATATTTAGCGACAGCCGTCTATACTTACATCAGCAGAAGATAGAAGATGTTTCAATTTTCTTAATTCTGTTCGGGGGCCGCAATAAGTTCGAATCTCAGTCAGACCATCTGTTTTCTTAAGGTCTTTAGTGGTTTTTCTCAGTCCTTCCCGACAAATGCCGTGATACCCGGACTGTCTCAAATGATGCCCCCCGATTCGTTTCCAATTCATAATTCACTGATCATCCTACCATTCGAGGCTATGACCAACTTCCAGTGTCAATAAGAAAACAACAATTACATAAAAATTGATGCAGTTATTTTAGTTTATTTCAATTTCTTGGGGTGGGGTGAGACTGAGTCCACTTGGTACGTTGGACACTAACTGGCCTACTGTATCATCCCTGGATGATAAGTGAGTGTGGAGCAGTTGGTGGAATGAGAATTGGCAGGAGAAACCGAAGTACTCGGAGAATACCTTCTAAAGAGCCACTTTATCCACCACAAATCTCATATGATCTGACCTGGGCTCGAACCCGGGCCGCCGCGGTGGGAAGCCACCCTACTAACTGCCTGAGTTATGGCACGGCCTATGCGTTGATTCTAACTAATTAAAAAAACTAAATGACTAACTATATACATTGAGAAAGTCCCTTTTAAATGCTAACTGTCCCTCAGCTACTCAAGAAATTCCCCATATTTTATGGAATCCCAAGGGTCATTATCGAATTCACAGGGATCCACCACTGGTCCTTATCATAAG
>NW_019730110.1:722294-772083 GCF_002891405.2 Cryptotermes secundus
TATATATATATTCTCGTTTATAGAGATTACACCGTAAATTGTTCAAGTAGCTTATAAGCTCCAAAATATTCAGTACGTGCGTCGTATATTGATTTTCTTCTACTGAAATATTAAATGTATATAAGTTACGACAGGAAACAAAGAAGAAAGATGCAACATGTTCTACAGATCTTAATTTGAAAATAGTCTATACTTTTAAAAATGTACATGTTTGAAGACCACGTGCGCATAAATTTTAGTTCCTCCGCAAAAGAGGCCCTGACACAAAGGGTGGATATCTCCTCAAACATCTGCACAGCTAAAAAAATCCAGTACTCACACAAAAATGCACCTGCAAACGAAATACAATTCACAAGAAGAGGACAGCCAGATGGAAGTGTCACAGGTGTTACCCAGCAACGTAATTTCCCAAAGAAAAACAACACAAATATTTACAGTCACATTTCATATTGTATCAACATTACACGTGGATCCTATCCAGTGGGTATCAGAGGCTTTCTTTTTGTCGGGGGTAAAGCGGCCGAGGCGTGAAACTGCAAATTCACTTCCATCAATATCAGAGGTTAAAAATAATGAGTGTTCATTACTAGATGAGTAATTAATTAATTAAGCACAGCGAAAATTTTGTTTGGCGCTACAGCCCCAATTTGGGTTTTGGCCTGCCTCCATGAAACTCTCCGTTTCACTTAAGTTTACTAGATCTTAGACATTCTGTAGGACTCCTTGGACGGGTGATCAGCTCGTCGCAAACACAGCAAAACGCACATACACACACAAACACCAAACATCCATGTCCTGAGTGGGATTCGGACCCGCGAACCCGGCTTCAGAGCAAACGAAGACAGTACATGCCCTAGACCGCTCGGCTGCCGTGACCTGCTCAGCGAAAACTTTACTCTTTTTATTTTTTAAATTCGTTTAGTGGGAGTGGAGTCCAGTTGGGTCCGCTCGGCACGGCGGCCACTGATTGGCCTATTGTAGCCTGCTCCGGGTGATTATGACGATGGAGAATTTGGTGGAATGAAGATTGGCAAAGGAAACCGAAGTACTTGGAGAAAACCCGCCCCAGCGCCACTTTGTCCGCCATAAATCCCAGCTGACCAGACCCGGGATCGAACCGGGCCGCCGCGGTGGGAAGCCAGCGCTTAAACGCTTGAACTATGGCACGGCCAAACTAAAGAGTTTGGCCTAAAGTTAGCTGGCTACGAACTGGTCAAATGGGATTCCACTCTTCACGGACACAACAATTATTGTCTTCTGCATCACCTGCAGATCTAAACTGGGGCCCATTTTGGTCATAAACCAGAACTTTCCTCTCAGCTACCTATAAATCTTGAAAAACAGTCTCTGCAATGTGACATCGTGTATTCTGGTAGATATTACTGACTTTTATGAAAACACGCTGGGTGCATTTATTCTATTCTGAAGATGGAAACGGTCGAAACCAGCTAAGCAAGCCGTTTTCTTCTCTTTTATCATTTGCTCTCATTTCTCCTTTCATCCTCAAACTTTACTCTTTCTCTTTCTCCTGCTCCAGTTATTCATTTACTTTTTCTAATCCATTTCCTTATTCTCTTTATACTCTTTTTTTTTTCTTTCCACCCCTTATCATGCTCTCTCTTCTTACTTTCTTTTCATGTCCCTACTCGTGAAATTATGTTCAGGGTTTGAAAGGATTAACAGAGTAAATCCTCAGTTCCCCGAACCCCCATTTTCCCATAAGTTCCTGGTGTCGCTAAATGCGGTATATGTTTTTATCAGGAATGTAAGCCCGTCAGTTGACAATGGACTCATATTCTCTTCAATTAGTTAAAATACTTCCTTTGTTTGGCGATTACTTCAAATTATATTTGTCACTAGAATTCAATTTTCGATCTCACGTGACTGTGTCAACTTCTTCCTTTGTGTGACGCCGTCTCACAGCCTTGACCGACTTCTGGGTGGAGATGCAACGTGAACCAAAAATACGGGTAATTCCACCCAGCCGTAACTACAAACCGTTACGCTTTTTAAACCGCTCTTTAAACAAAACGTTTACCCTGGAAGTATGCTTAGAAAGTGAAAAGAGTATATGGCCGGAAATGATAATTATTTTCTTTTGTTATCTATTTTCTTTCTCATAGACATGGTCTTGAAATTGTTTCTTGTGTATATATTGTTTGTAGTATGAGTGGGTACCAGTATGTAATTATTACGACATTTGACAAGGGAATCCCCTTGGATATAAAAAGATGTGGCCCTCAGAAATCCTGAGCAGTTGCAAGAAAAGAGGGAACATGGACGCTCGCAGTCAGGTAGGACACGCATGCCACTGGCTAGCAGAGTTCTATAACGCGAATACTAACTCTCGTTTCTAATGTAATATATTAATGTGCTATAAGCAGACCGGCCGGTCACGGTAGCCGAGCGGTCTAAGGCGTGTACTGTCTTCGCTCGCTTGGAAACCGGGATCTTGGGTTCGAATCCCACTCAGGGCATGGATGTTTAGTTTGTATGTGTGCGTTTTTCTGTGTTTGTGTACAGGTAGAGGCCTTGCGACGAGCTGATCACCCGCCCAAGGAGTCCTACCGAATGTGTAAGATCTAGAAAAACCGAAGTGAACAGAGAAGTTCATGGAGGTAGGCCTAGGCCCACTGGGGCTGTAGTGCCAAGGGGAAAAAGAATAAGCAGACACTTCTGGCCTGGCGTGAGGAATTTATTTGACTGACTGACTGATTGATTGATTGAAAGAATGATACAGTAAATGCTGAACAACCATCTTCAGGTTTATCGAGCGAAAGAGAAGGTGGATAACAATAGTGAGAGAACTGGGTGACTCAGGGAATAATTATTTGAATCAACCACAGTGTGATTGTTATTCAGAGAAATTGGTGATTGGGCAAAGGTTTGTTTGAATCAATCACTGACTGGATGATATTTAGAAAAATCTGGTGAATGGACGAATGGTTGTTTTAGTCAATCACTGTGTGAAAGCTATTTAAACCAACTGATGATTGGGCGAATGACTGAATCAACCACTATGTGAATGTTATTCCGAGAAACTTGTGATCTGACGAATTATTGTTTGAATTAAACACCGAATGATTGTTATTCAGAGAAACTGGTGATGGGCCGAATTCTTGTTTGAATCAATCACTGAGTGAAAGCTATTAAGAAAAGCTGGTGATGGGGCGAATAGTTGTGTTAGTCAATCACTGTATGAAAGCTATTTAAAAAACTGATGATTGGGCGAATGGTTGTTTGAAACAATAGTTGAGTGGGTAACTATTCAGAGAAATTGATGACTGGGCGAATGATTGTTCAAATAAATCACTGAGTGAATGCTGATCAGAGACGTTGGTGATTGGGTGAATATCTGCTTGAATTAAGAGATGAGTGAATCAAACTAAGTGACAATGAAGATTACAATGTTCGCAGGTTTACCGAGTGAGAAGGTCTGTGGGTAACAATGATCAGAGAAATGTGTGAGTGTACGAACGACTTTTTGAATCAAACAGAGAGAGAAAATGAGTATCAGCTATTCAAAAACATTAAAATACGTGTTTATTAAGCGAAATTGTTGGTGGGTAACAAGAGTTAGAGAAATTGGTGATTTGGCAAATGATCTTTTTAATCAAGTACTGAATGGGTATAGACATGTAAAAATAAATCGTCAATATTCAAGAAGATAGGAATCTTTATGTTCATGGCTGTAAGGGCTTCAAATGTCACATAGTTTAAGGGATGTTTTTGTAAATATATTTTTGGGACACCTTATGGTTAGTTCAAAATTCCATTCCGTTCTGCAGCAGTCGGTTGAGAGTAAATGTTTACCCATTCTTTCCAATATCCGGTGCAGATGATATATTTATGAATACATTTTTCAGGAAATCCGCGGCTGTTACAAATCGAGCAATTTATTTCTTCCATTTATACAACAGTGACGTAAAAAATTACAACTCCCTCTTTCGAGCCTCAGAAGTTAATTTTCTTGTAAATCTGTTTTCGTAACCATAAGTGCCTAAGAAAAATACCGTCTTCTGGGATGTGACGCCGTGTAGATCTTGTGTGAACCGACGTTTCGGAGGAACGTGTAGCCTCCATCTTAATCTACACTGAAGAGTGAGGCGATACGTTCCTCCGAAACGTCGGTTCACACAAGATCTACACGGCGTCACATCCCAGAAGACGGTATTTTTCTTAGGCACTTATGGTTNAACATTTTTTTCCCGCCATGCATTTGTAAATGAATGTCTTGCCCCTTTCACTCTCCTCACTCTCTTGTATAGCGACTAGGATGCAAACTGAAATACCGCAGTTCAATTCCCGGCAGGGTTACAATATTTTTCCTTTCTCTATAGTCGAGACCGGCTCTGGAGCCCAGCGAGTCCCCCAGTCAATGAGCACCGCTAGCTGCATCCCCGGGGGTAAAGCGGCCGGGACGCGAAACTCAACACTCACCTCCATCTAGTGCATAGGTTATAAGCGACTGCGCTATAGCGCCACTCCCCCCTTCCGTCTTCACGCCGTGAGGTCTAATTTGATAGAGAGAAAAATTTCCTTTCTAAGTCGCAAACTACGCTAAGAAGAGTAAACCGTCTGACACATAATTCTAAGCCCCTTGTTGCGAATATTAGAAGCTGAGCAATCATTTCCTCTGTCGGAATCACACTGAAGAAAACAAATACTTTTTCCCTTTTCGATTTGCCTAACTTTCAGATTACGGCTTTCAAAACATAAAAATTTCTAAAGAATTTACAAGTTTAAACTTGTAAGCTAATCTAAAATTGGCTTAAAACTTCGTAATATGTACATAAAGAGGCAGTTAGACACGCCTATCCGATTTAGAAAACCGACATTAACGGCCGTGGGGATTCGTTGCGCTGACCACGCGACACCCTCTATCCGCTAAAGTTGGCACTAACTTCGCCGACAAGAGGCGGTCGCTCGGTCGGTAAAGTTCACTTGCGGACTAAAAGCCACAAATTAATAGTAGTAGACACGCCTGTTAAAATCACTGGACAACAACTAAACAGGTTAGCGTAGCGGTAGTTATTATACGTCACACTCCGAAACTTGCGAATCGAATTGCAGTTGAAAACTTTTGATAATATCCGCGTTTCTTAACGATTTTTCTAATTCTCTCCAAACAAGTGTGACAGACCGTAGTTCTTTGTTGTAGAACAGTGTAACTCGGAGTAAGTTCGACGTTTCGGAGGAATATTTTGCGTCCCTCTTCAGGTTCGAATTGTAAACCAAGATAAATCAGAAGAAACAGGCGGCAAGCTGAGCTGAGGAAACAGTCTGATTATCTTGATTTCATGCTTGAGTTAATTTTCGGTCCTGATTATGGAAGCAGTAGGTTTCTATGAAACGTCGGGGTTTTTGAACTATATAACGTTACAAGCTCGAAGGTCGTACTCTTTATAACATCTGTCATGAAAACATCTAACCCAGCATGGTTTTACCACCATTCTTAATGCTAAAAATTTGCAGTTGTACGAAATTTTTCTCAGAAATCGAAACCAGTTAGAAACGTTGTATAATCTTCATTAATTAAATACTGTAAATATCAAAATCAATACATGGGGCGTAGCGCAGTCGGTATAACGACTGCCTACGGGTTGGACGATCGAGAGGTCGGAGTTCAGGTCCCGGTAGGGTCAGAATTTCTCTTCTTCATGTCGTCCAGACCTGCTCTGAGGCCCACCCAGCCTCCTATCGAATGGGTACCGGGGGCTCTTTTCCCGGGGTAAAGCGGCAGGGGCGTGAAGCTGACCACTCACCTCCAGCTAGTGCCGAGGTCTAGAAAATGTGGATCCATACATCCACTCCACCATACGCCTTCATGGTATAACGCTTAATTAGTGAAGTTGAAATGTTATATACACTTTAAATTCAATGTGTTAATATAATTTATCATTGAATTTTTGTTATTCTTTCATATAAACCTTCTCTCCCAAGACTGAAATAAAATTAAATATTTATTCCGACTCATTGAAAACGGAAATATACAATAATTTTGAAGCACACTTTAGTCATTATATTTGGAACTCATAATTGTATACAACAGCATCAAAATCAAATAGAAAAAGAAGCATAAGATTTTCTACTAACCATAACAATGAACTTCAAAGTGATTACAACTTCTCCTCGCTTACAGCACGTAATAATTTGCTTTTCAGCACTTCACCTTCCATCCACACATCACTTGACCAATACCTAATTACATCTACAGAAATAATACACAAAATGTCTTCCTAGGGCTAGCGACACTATAAATTTAAGTGAATCACAGAAAAGCAAATTAAGTCGTAAATTATTACATAACACACTTAACACAACTACAGATTCCAGTTAATTTATCTTTTATACAAACAGGCAACCAATGCTAATATTACACAGAAATTCTGTTCGTGTATCACAGACTACGCATGAAATACTGTGAACGTTTTAACCGAGAAATGTTCACACAACACTCACCATTAATACTGTATAGCCCAATGGTTATTATTTGTACCAGCTGCTTTAACACTTAAAGTCTAAATTCTGCATGTGTTTAGTGTGGTTCTCACAACAAACAGTGAACGTTTCGCCGAACAATATTAAAAGGTGGTGTGTTTCCTGTGAAGTACGAACTGAATCTCTATATAGTAATTAGATCAGTGGATCAGATGGATTTTACCCCTAATGTTATACGAAAGACGAGTGCTATGTATAACATACAAATTGACCTAGTAGATAAAACTTGATGCATACTATGTATATTCCTCATTTTATGAAAGTTTATAACATATTCAAGTATTTTGTAGCCTTAAATTATTTGGGCCGAAGCATATCATAAGTTTGCGGATCGTAATAGCGGCGGGGTCTGAGGTATGATCACTCTGCGCTCATTAGAACGATGAGATAGTGGGTTCTAATCCCATTCAAGACACGTATGTCTGTGTGCGTTTATTCTGTGTGTAGGTAGCAGCGTTGGGACATGCTGACACCCCATTAAAGGATTCCTACCAAATGCGTCTAGGATTAAAAAATTTTAAAAATCAGCCGAAGTACAACAAAAGGTTGTAGAGCCAGAGATAGATGGGTACCATAAGTGTGATAAGAGACTGGCAAAAAATTATACGTCACATTTTTTATTTCTCACGCTAACATATCAATTAATCTAAATTTCCTGTACCGATACTGTTCTGTGTGTTAAATGTAGCAGTGGTAATCATATTTGCATTACGGTCTATTGGTTTAGATACACCATAAAGCTAAATACATCAATATTTCAACCTTGATATCAATTTCACATACAGACATAACTAAATGTGTATTGAATTGTCGCGTCACGAACAGTTTTCATTGAAAGAGAGAGCTTGGTTTTATCGGATCGTTTAATTCTACTGTATGTGCTCCCTGATGAGCTCAGTGTCCTTGCTAATCACCACGTTGGGCCACTGAACATTGGACTTTTGCACGCCTCAGTACTCCTTAAGTTTATGTTACAAGCACAGTTTCTATAAAACAACGTAAATAGAGCGAAGACTGTGAATATGAGAAAAAATTGAGGCTTTATTCTTTTTAGCACGCCCTCCCAGTCTTTTATAAATGGTGGGGGGAAGAGAGAACTGGATACTCACTCACGGAGCCGAGCCCTTCTTGAGGAGCCGCCAATTGCGCAGCTACTCAAGAACTTCCGAGCATTTTATGGAACCCGAAAGTTGATTACTATGTTCACAAGAGCCTTCCACTGGTCCCTATCCTCAGCCAGATCAATCCAATCCATACTATCCCATTCTATCTCTCTAAGATCCATTTTAATATTATTCACCACCACCATTTCATGGCCTTCCCAGTGGTCTCTTTCCTTCTGGCTTTTCCACCAATATTCTATATGCATTCCTCGTCTCCCCACTTCGTGCTACATGCCCTGCCCATCTCATCCTCCTTGACGTAATCATTCTAATTATTCTACAAATTATGGAGCTCCTCATTATGCAGTTTTCTCCAACCTCCTGCTACTTCGTCTCTCGGTAGTGTAGTAGGTTGAGACACTATGTTACAAGCTAGAAGATTGAGGGTTCGAGTCACGATGAGGTGGAAAGCTGGATACTCAGTGTTTTCAAATCTGATTTTTTTGTGTTTTTTTAAAGGGATGCATCCTTGTTGTGTTCAATATACTCATTCCTTTATTAAAATCCGTCACAGCACAACAACAAAACAGTCGACCTTTAACACTATTTTGCTACATGTTTCGGATTTGTAGAAAGCCGTCATCAGACAAATACACAATTAACGTGTTCTTAAGCTGTGTATGCACTTCAATAGCGTAAGAACAGGTTAATTGTGTATTTGCCTGATGATGGTTTTCTAAAAAGCCCAAACATGTAGCAAAATACAGTTAAATATCAACTGCTTTGTTGTTGTGTTGTGATGGATTTTAATAAAGAAATTTATGAGTTTATGTTAGTTTCTGAAAAATATTTCATTGCTACTTAAACTGATTTTTCATAATGGATAAAGATTACATCATTCTTCTACGAGATATACAGAACTGACGCTGTCACAAACAATATAATAAGTAAAGTGGCTTAGATAGGTTTACGCCGTGGCTTATTTGAAGATTTAGTCATAAAATGAGGAGCACCAACTTCTATGAAATGTCCCCCATGAAGTCCGGTAAATACTCACCGACGTTTTAGAGAAATGTAGTGCATGTATTTCGGACTAGAAGAATAAACCAAATAAACAACAAGAAATAAGCAAGACACAAAAAGAATTGTGTAGGACTTTCATCAGACAATTCGCTGAACTTCTACCGGGCTACACGGCGTCACAACCCAGAATATAGAATTCTTCATAGTCACGGCTGTGAACCCTTCAAATACAATGTTCTCAATCTATGTTCGACATCTTTGCCCAAGAGACAAATTTACACACACGCACACAGAAAAGGTGAGTGAGTAAAATTATGGGTTAGCGACTATCACGTGTAGAAATGGAAATCGACAATACAGGAGTACAATCACGACTAGACATTCACATAAACATTTCCATTTCAATTTCATAACTTTCATTTCCCGATATATTAAAGACAAATTTGTCCCTGTGCCTAAAAATTAAAGACTAGGGATGAAAACGTATGGGGGAATGGATGTATGGATCAAGGTATTCTTGACCTCGGCACTAGTTCGTGATGAAGAGTTAGCTTGACGCCTCGGCCGCTTTACCACTGGTACCACTTGGATAGGAGGCTTTGTGAGTCACAGAACCGGTTTGGACGCCATGGAGGATAGAAAAATCTCTGCCGTCTAACCCGTGACCAGTCGCTATTCTGACTGAGCTATCCCGCCTCCTCTTCCCGACGCACTGTCTGCATAAAGCCAGATACAAACGGCCATCTTGCATGAGCAGGTTGTGCTTTATATGTTTCGGGCTAACAACACTCTCATCATCAGGAATCATAATTTATTAAAAGAAAACTTCACAGTTCCTACGTGTAGAAAATTAAACCATCTGAAGTACGGGTCCCCTAAAAGCTAGTCTCATATAACGTTACAGTATGGAGACGTGCGTTATATTGTAACTTGTGTTTAATGCTAATGGGTTTTATGTCCCATATATTTCAAGTCTACATGTATAGATTGTATTTTTCTTTACTTGGGTGGTAAATTCCACCTGATTTTGCTTTAAATTTTTTATATGTATTTTTTAATGCGATCACTGGGTAATTCTAGTACCTACTTCACTGGTCATAAGCTTATAGAGAATACGTTGAAAAATGAACAACAATGAGAAGGCATAAGACTAGTAAACAACTGTTTAGCATTGCAAGAGTAAGTCATCTTTATCACGTGGACACACTGGGGCCACTTGATAATCAGCAATAACTGAACTCATGGTCAGCAAAATCACTTGCTGCGGAAAGCAACGAGGAGTATTGTGTGGCAGCTATTCTTAGTCGTGGTCCAGCACTTAATGCTTTCTCGGATTTCTACCATATTATTGTGGGAACGCGGTAGCGTAGTTGGTTGAGGCACTACGCTACTAGCCGGAAGGTCGCGGGTTCGAGACCCGATGGGGTGGATTTTTTTTCCAATTTACCTAATCCTTCCAGCCCTGGGGTCGACATAGCCTCTGACAGAAACGAATGCCAGAAATCTTACTGGGGGTAAAGGGCGGCCGAAGCGTAAGGCTAATAGCCTTACCGCCATCTGAGAGCCGACTGTCTAGAAAGTGTGGGAGCCTCGACCTCTCACAACCCTATGGGCCTCCACGGCCTGTTACAGGAATATTTTTACTTTTTTACCAAACTATTTATCTGAAGTGCAAGAGTAAATGACAAATGAGAACAGATAAAGACGACCAGGGGGAGATCAAACTGAATGGAATGCATTAAATACTGGATTTAGAAAATGATGCCTTGTAATCTTTTGGAAACAAATATAAAGATAAAAAACAAAGACACTCATGGAAAGAGATAAAAAGATATCAATAAGAAATTTAATCTAGAAATAAATACAGAGAAAACTAATACTTCATATAAATTCTTGTCCGATCATCAGAATGAAGGGAGAAATCACAACAAAATAAATTTGCCGAATATCAGAAATTGCGGAAGTCTATTTATAACATTCATGACGAAATTAAGGCAGATAAACTTTATGGAGGCCGGTCACGGTAGCCGAGCGGTCTAAGGCATGCACTGTCTTCGCTCGCTCGGAAGCCGGGATCGTGGGTTCGAATCCCACTGAGGGCATGGATGTTTGTGTGCGTTTTTCTGTGGCTAGAGGCCTTGCGACGAGCTGATCACCAGCCCAAGGAGTCCTACCGTATGTCTAATATCTATTAAAACCGAAGTGAAACGGAGAGTTTCATGGAGGTAGCCCTAGGCCCAAGTGAGGGCTGTAGCGCCAATGAAAAGAAAACTTTATAGAGTGCTACTCAATCTACTCGTATGATGTTCTAATATTCAAGAATTAGAATACACAGATAAAGTCCCCGAATATACACGATTAATTCTCTCCGAAAGTTTCCCTCTAATTTCGGAATATCTTTCTTTCTTCGATCCTAACCGAATCATCATTATTAACTCGCTCCTGCTTTAACCATATAAGCACAGTAGTTACAATACGTCCAAAATACTTTAACATTAAGAGGCAATTATTTTGCGCACAAAGTTTATTTTTGTTCCGGTACAATTCTCACAATAAACAGCTGTTATTTCTCTAAACTGCATTAACCCGTTCTTTATAATTGGGACGCTCTCTCTTTATTGCAAGGTAAGAACTAAATTTTTATGTACTATTTAAGTTAAATTCATGCTTCAAAGAGCTAAGCGGCCGGTGCGTAGTATTTAATTGTGGACTGTTTTCCGATGACTATGCCTGCAGGCTTTCTTATACGACAGTTCACTGTCAAATGCGAAGTGACGTATCGAATAGACCATACGTTACGTTTTATCAGTCCTGTGTTCTATATAAATTTTATCAGTTCACAGCTGATAATAATAACAATATTACAAGCAATCAGTGCTCTCATTAACTAAGGATTATGTGCTGTTCCTAACCAAAATATTGTATAGTGGTCATAGTTCCTGGCTACAGATCCTGAGATCCCGGGTTCGATTCCCTGCACTATCAGATTTTCTGAGAAGTAGTTGGTTTGGAATGGGGTTCACTCTGCCTCCTGAGGATAATTGAGCTGTTTCAAGAAAATAGCCTACAAAACCGGAATTAATGGCCGTGGGGATTAATTGCGCTGACTGCGCGACATCCCCTATTTGCTAAATTTGGCACTAACTTCGCCAACGAGCGGCGGTCGCTCGGCCGGTATAGTTGCGGACTCAAGCTACAGAGTTTGTTTTGTTTTGTTACAGATGCGTGGTTTCATGCTGTTGGTATGTGCTTTGGCATTTACCTTAGCCGAGGAAAAGGCGTCTGTCGAAACCGCCGACGATAACACTAAAGAAGACTTGAATCCTGAAGCAAGCAGCAGACGTAAGTAGCATTTTCATATCACAAAAAGGTGCTGTGCTGTTTGCAAATAATACGTGTATAAATAGCTTATCCGGGAATAGGCCTCAAATCGTTCGGCCGGTCAGGCGGGAAGGGCGCACACTCCAAGCATCAATTTCACCTCACGTTTTCGGACTTGTAACGTAGCCGACACTGTCGCCCCAGACGGTCAGTGATGGACTACAGTGAGGTGAGCGGAATCTGTTGCACTGTCACAACAGATTTTCGTTTCTTAGACACGATATTATTTTTCTGACCTGAACGCCATTTTGCGATACTGAAGAATGTAGCTTACCTAGCAGCTGGAACGCGAAGTTCATCTGCTGCAAACCAGGAGTCCAGCTGAAACTTCAATCTTTCCAATCGATATATTGCAACTGTACATTAAAGATGTTCTTAGTAATATAAGTTCCTTTATGGGCACATCAATACATGCACATGCTCTGCATCGCAGAATTCAGTGAGCAAAGCAAGACATGTCTTGAAGTAGCGCTTAATGTTCTTGTTTACAGTTTTTGGATTCGGGCTGGGCAACACGCTGTACGATAAATTCGCTGGATTTGCTGGTATGGGACGAGGCTATGGCGGTTATGGCGGTTATGGTGGTTATGGTGGTTATGGTGGTTATGGCGGTTCTGGTTTGGGATATGGACCCGGATATTATGGCAGCAGTGGATATGGTGGAGGTTATGGTGGCCTCAGCAGTGGATATGGTCTGACCGGCGGCGGATATGGTGGGTATGGTGATTCAGGATATGGTGGTTATGGAAGTTATGGAAATACGGGATACGGAGGCTATGGTAATTACGGCAGTAAGTACAAAAGTTATGATGGACTAGGAAGTGGAGTCGGAGGTTATGGTACTGGCTATGGGAACTATGGTGCTTACACAGGGTCCTACATACCCTTCAGTCTAAAGCATCGCAAATGAAATGCCTGCCTTGAAGTAATGAGTTCACGTGACTGTTATCTAAGAAACAGTAGTTCCGTAAGTGAGTATTGGTAATTTGAGAGAGAGAGAGCTGAAGTAGCAGACATATTGAAAGATAATGCTGAAAGTTCTGTCAGTATAAATGTAAGGTCTTCCGAGGGTTCGCTCTGCAAGCTGACAAACCGCAAACTGTGTTTACAATGCCTCTGAGGAGGATACCACTTCCAACATCTTACTTTACACATATGGCTACGTTACTGCCTTCGTGAAGATCTGTATTATATTATCCAACCTTCAAACAATGATTACTATGACCTCCACAAGGGAGGTTTCATAGAACACAGAGAAATTTCTCTCACAATCTTCTGTATTCTCTCAAAGATACTTTAGACAGAGGTTAACAAGATATTATTGTATTAAAAATAGTCTAAGCTCTTCATTTAATTAGACGAAATGTCTCTTTTATTTGGGATGATATCGACTGAAACAAAAGTTACTTCTACAAGGTTCGAAGACAGTTAAATTAAAATACTGGATACGTCCATACAAAACTAGAGCAATATGAATCAAAAAGAAATACTTTAACCTTATATCCAAAATGTTAATTATTTCACAGAATTAAAGAAATATTTGTTTTATTTCTGGATATCATATCATTGTAATCCAAGACCTGTATTCTGTCTCAATCAATACGTGTGTGAAGAACACCTAGCTCTGTAGAAATATACAAGTTAAGTTTTAATTTCATGTATCTGCATCCATAAATGCAATTAACTGCAATTTTGTAACCTAAGAATGTATTTATATTAAATGAAATATTAAATCTTATATATAATACATAATGACGTTGTATAATTCTGCACAAGACTGGGATGTGCTGGAGTACAGGGAGTTGAGAAATGCGACGTGCTGCAGTACGAGAGTTGATAAGTGTGACGTGCTGCAGTACGAGAGTTGATAAGTGCGACGTGCTGCAGTACAGAGAGTTGAGAAGTGTGACGTGCTGCAGTACAGAGAGTTGATAAGTGTGACGTGCTGCAGTACAGAGAGTTGAGAAGTGTGACTTGCGATTCTAAATACTTTTTCAGTATTGAAACGATGCACCTCTTCACTTTCAGAAAACCCCCACACTTTCAGATAAAACTACTTCCAGCATACGCAGTTAACAGTCTTGAGAGACCATGGGCTTGAATCTAAATCTCAGTTCAGAAGATGACTGGTCTACTTAATGGATGACTGAGGAACTAGGATTAGAGTCCTTGCATAGAAAAGAGATTTTGAAGAAAGCAGTCTTCTGGGATGTGGCACTGTCTGCGTGTACCGGTTCTCACGGTCGCTTTGCTTGCAGATTTCTTATTTTTCTTTCAACCCTGAAGATGGAGGCGATACGTTCCTCCGAAACGTCGGTTAACACCACATCTACACGGTGCCACATCCCAGAAGACTCTTTCTTCATAGTCACCGCCGTAAAAACCTCAGATCTTACAAAAGAGATTTTCTTTCTGTACCATTAGAGTATTCTTTTATCCATAAAACTATTACCCTCTCATGTACTTATGACTCTCCTAATTAGTATCTCCCTTTCAGATTTCCAACCAAAACTTTGTATGCATTTATCATTACTCCATGCGTGTTAGACGTCCCGCTCAGCTCATTCAGCTTGATGACATCACGAGTTACGTAAGCAGTGTATCCACTTCAACGAGCATGCTTACGGAAGAAAGAACACAGGGACCGACTGCTTTTTTATGAAAGAAGAACCGAACAGCTGGTCTACAAGTAACACTCTTAACTCTAGTCGAGAGGTGCTCCGTTCGAATCTCGGCCGCGACACTAGTTACCTCGCCTCAAGGCTTCTGTGGTCTTCCTCAGTCCGCAGAGACAAATTCCGTGTCAATATCTCGATTAGGACATGAATACTCCTTATAAATTCCACTATCATCCAATTCTGTTGAGTGTAGCCACTGAGAGCGTCGCAACAAGCCTCCTCCCCAAAATGGAAGAGAAGTGATGGGTACAGAAGGCTCACGGAGTCAGAACAATTTCGTACATTTCTAAGTACTACTCCAATTTTCGTCTTCCGAAACTTCATGGGAATCCTCAACATAACCAATATTCCGTCTGTTACTCTAATATAGTAACCGTCAAAAACACAGCTAGGAGCCATTTCTTTTATTGCTAGTGGGGTTGGGCTAAGTCCCTTGTACTGCGGCCACTTCTGGCCGATTGTACCAGTCCCATATGATAGGTGAGGGTGATTGTGGAGCAATTGGTGGAATGGAGATTGGCAGGGGAAACCGAAGTACTCGGAGAAAACCTGCCCCAGCGCCACTTTGTCCACCACAAATCCCAATTGACCAGACCCGGGATCGAAGCCGGGCCGCCGCTGTGGGAAGCCAGCGACTAACCGCTTGAGCTATGGCGCGGCCCAAGCTAGGAGCCATACTGCAAAACTAAGCTGTTCGCTGAAATTCACTTGGGATGAGGACGATTTATATAATAGGATTTACTTTTGATGTCGCATTCTACCATTCCTATCTTCCTTTAACAGTCCTCTTGATATCACGTCTTTATCCACATACTTTTTCGAGTTTCTCCTGAAACAACAACGCTTCCTCTTCTCCGCCGGTATAAATTCAACATCCTTCTTGGGCATCTATCATTTATTTACTTTTGGTCCGCCTACTTTTTCCCTTCTTGGCTTTTCTATTTCCTGTTGTCTTTTGTTTAGCTGGACGTGTCCCTTTCTACATTTCTCTTCTATTTTCCTTCAGGCTTATCATCACATCCCAAATATAAGTCTCGGAGAATGACTTGCTACATCATCCTGCTAGTGACATACGTAACTGACTATACAGCTAGCAGTTGCTCAGCTGCTCTGTAAATTAACAGAATCCTATATAACCCCAATGGGTTCTTTCCTGAACCAGACAAATCCATGTAAGATTTGAGGTTTTCACGGCCGTCACTATGAAGAATGTCGTCTTCTGGGATGTGACGCCATGTAGATATTGTGCTAACCGACGTTTCGGAAGAACGTATCGTCTCCATTTTCAGGGCAGAAAAATCCGCAAATGTGGAACCAGCGTGAGCATGTGGCTGCAGACTGACGCCTGCTCATTCTGGTTCATCGCTCACGGATTTTTCTACCCTCAAGATGGAGGCAATATGTTCCTCCGAAACGTCGGCTCACACAAGATCAACACGGTGCCACATCTCAGAAGACGGCATTCTTCTCAGACAAATCCAGTTCATAAACTCCCAGCTTATTCCTCTAAAAACCACTTTAATATTATTTTGCTCCAATGACTGCCTCTTCATAGTGGTCTCATTGATTAGGCTAATACATAAAATTATTGACTTTTTGACTTTATGCATCGTCCTAATTTTTATCTAAAAACAAATGTTCCGGAGCCTGAAGTCTGTCTCCATCCTCAGGTAAAAAGCGTACTCAATTGAGCCCAATCGATAGAGCTAGCCCCTATCTTCGGACACCATAACCAACACAAGGGAGGACATAAAAACAAACATAACACAAACCATCAGTGGGAGTTAAGACAAACATTACACAACTCCACATACATGAGACATTGTGCTCTTAGCCATGCGCGATTTTAAGGGCAGCTTGAGCCCAAACGAGTTGGCTTCTACCTGAGAGGGCAGACAGATTTAGTCTCCGAAACTTTGTTCTAAATAAAAACCATGGCGATAGATAATGTCGAAAATATCAATTAATTTAAATCAGACAAGTTTCAGCTCCACAGACTGGATGACCGAGAGGTCGGAGTTCGAGTCCCGGTAGGGTCAAGATTTATCTTTTCTCCACATCGTCCAGACCCCCTCCGGGACCCACCCAGCCTCCTATCCTATATGTACCCAGGGATCTGTCACCTGGGGTAAAGCTGATGGTGCGTGAAGCTGACGACTCACCTCCAACTAGTGCCGTGGTCAAGAAAACGTGGAACCAAATATCCACTCCCCCATACGCCTTCATAGCGTGGTGCTTAATTGGTCGAGCACATGGCTAACTTTACCTTAACTTACAGGCCTGTACTCTAACACAAGAGGATTCAACTATACATTTAACATACGTGTATAAACTAGCTAAACTAACTTCATGGAGCTGAGTCCTTCTTAAGAAGCCACCAATTGTGTAGCCACTCAAGAACTTTCCAGAATTTAACGGAGCTCGAAGACTATTTACCGTGTACACAAGAGTCCTCCACTGCCCCTATCCTGAGAAGGATAAATCTAGTTCATACCACCCCAGTCTATCCCTCTAAGATCGATTTTAACATTGTCCACTCACCTACGCCTTGGTCTTCCCAGTGGTCTCATCTCTTCTGGCTTTCCCACCAATATCCTATATGTATTCTTCTTCGCCCCCATTCGTGCTAATTTCCTGCCAATCTCATCCTCCCTGACTTGACAATTCTAATTAAGTTTGGCGATGAGTAACCGTTATGAAGATCTTCATTATGCAGTTTTATCCAACCCCCCATCACTTCATCCCTCTTCGATCCAAATATTCTCCTCAACACCCTGTTCTCCAACACCCTCAGTCTATGTTCCTCCCTTAATATCAGAGATCTTGTTTCGCACCCTACAGAACCACAGGCAAAATTATAGTTTTGTATATTCTAATTTTTATGTTTTTGGACAGCAGACGAGAAGACAAATGTTCCGGACTAAATGGCAGTAAGCATATCCCGAATTCAATCTCCCTTTAATTTTCTCCTGAATCAAGATTTGACTTGTTACTGTCGTTCTCAAACATGTGAATATGTTGAACTATAAATTACATAACATTCCATAAAGGTAAGCTACTTGTCTTTAACCTTCACCCAGTTTCTGAACTCACAACTTCATAAATGTAACACAGATCCGACCGCATGCGTGCTCAGAGCAACTGAATTATCCCCAAGTGTCTAATTAAGAAACATTGTAGACTGTGTTTCTGTTCTCTGGGTCAAAGTTGTGACAGGAAACACGCAGTACGAAATTACACAGAGTTTCCTTTGTAGTCATGGTACGAAAGTCTTCTGTTTGGTCCTTGAATATGCCTTATATATATGTGAATACAAGAACAATGCCAGTCAGGAGTGGCTGCGCAGACAGGAGAACCGCGTCTCATGAAGCATGTCTCGGAGAGTGGTAAGAACAATATTAATTCAGTTTCCTATATCATCATCATCATCATCATCATCATCATCATCATCATCATCATCATCTGCTTCAAGGTAGGCTTTTATTAGCCTGTTCTGTCTCAGAGAATATACTCCGCCATCGTCTTCTAAGTCTTAGTTCGTAAGGTAAAAAAAGGCCGCCTCTGTGGTTTAGTGGTCAGAGTTCCTGGGTACAGATCCAGAGGTCCCGGGTTCGATTCCCGCCGCTACAAGATTTTCTGAGCAGTAGCTGGTCTGGAACTGGGTTCACTCAGTCTCGTGAAGATAACTGAGGAGCTCCTTGAATGGAAAAGTAGCAGCTCCGGTTTAGAAAACCGAGTTTAACGGCCGTGGGGATCCGTTGCGCTGACCACGTNCCTCCATCTTCAGGGTAGAAGAAAAAATATAAGAAATCTGCAAGCGAAGAGACCATGAGAACCGGTAAAAGCTTCTACCCTGAAGATGCAGGCGATACGTTCCTCCGAAACGTCGGTTAACACCACATATACACGGTGCCAAATCCCAGAAGACTGCTTTCTTTATATGTGAAGTGTTGTATATTATACAAAGGAGATGGTTATGATTGAAAATTTGTGCGTGCTACTCGTGGGAGATATCTCTAAATGTCGAAGTAAAATCATCATTCGTTAACATGAAGGACTCGAAGGGAATATCGAGAGAAAGGCAAGGAAAGTTTATAGTACGAAAACATATATAAGAAACGGTGATTTCGCAATGGGAGGGACAGAAGAAAACCACGAAAACCGCAGTCAGGATGGTCGATAGATATTCGAACGCATATCTTCGATATATATATAGTAACCTCTGATTAAATCATATTTTAGTGTTATATGCAGTAAAGATATTTTTAATTAGGAAAGCGTTTGATTGTTATAACAGTAGAGCACATTATAATAGTCTTATAATATTTTTTCCCGTGGATAAGGATCTAATCAAATTAACCAAATTTGTTTTACCCTAACCACATTTCTCACTAATTGGTATGGATAATAAGCGGTCCACTGTGTTTGAAGATTAAAAGATAATGTTAATATTCCATTACACACTGTCCATGAAACAGCTCGCAGGTTGAAATTGGCAACTAATATCAAAATCATGATTTACTGATCACATGACCACGTGGTATATTAACTCATACGTTTCGGGACCGCAGGAACAAAGGGGTTGTGGAATTCATTGCTGCTTGAGGCACGCCTATATGTACTTCTTTTGTTTTTGTTTTTGTCCTTTGCAGAGTCAGTTCCTCTGACAGTCCGCCTTGTAGTTAAACCAGTGAGATACGTACGTAGTTATGGTTTCAAAATTAGTTCTGAATTTGAACTGGACAAAGGGTTCGAGCCCTTAAGGACAAAGATGGAAAGAAATCTTATCATTTATAATAATATTGTGGGGCATGGGGTAGCGTAATTACTCGTAGTTAAGCACTATGCTACAAGCCGGAAGGTCGCGGGTTCGATTCCCGACGAGGTCATTTTTTTTTCAATTTAATTAATCATTCAGGTCGCACTATGGCCCTTGGGTCGACTCAGCTTCTAACAGAAATGAGTACCAGGAATCTTCCTGGGGTGTAAAGGGCGGCCGGCGCTTAAGGCTGACACCTTCACCGACATCTGTGTAAGCCGATTGTCTAGAAAATGTTGAAGCCTCGACGTCTCACAACCCTGTGGGCCTCCACTGCCTGTTACGGGGATAGCTAACTAATAATATAGTGGCAATTCTCCTTCATAAATTTTGCATTCTGTTTCAGGCGATCGCTTTAGTGATCCTTGCGACACTTGGATCAAGAATTCACGGAGAAGATCTGCAGAACGGAAGGAAACCTGAAGAACTGGAGACACAAGCTTCAGGTAAATAACGTCAGAACTATTCCTCAGAGTTCGTGAAACATCGTCTGAAACCTGCAAAATTGTTTCTACGAGTATTTCATTAAGTTTAAATTTATCATTTTTATTTTTATGCGCAGATACTATATAACAGAGTACGGTAATTACAAGTATCAGCACCTACTGCCATCTTCAGGCGATTTTCAACTCTTATTTATTCATGACAATTTTGTTCAACATATCTCAGAATGCAAACTAATTTATCTCCAATCCTTCTCCCTAACTGCCTAATTTTATTTTTATTTCCTTAATTTTTTCCAGTAGCACAACATATGTATAGATATACTGTATTATAAGTTAAGGACTTATAATATGTTTCATACATTGAGCCATCGTAACCTGTTGTACATGCATCTTTGATTATCTACTCTTTTCCTTATATTGGCCAATGCTTACATATGTGTACATATGTGTGTCAGACATTTAACACGGAATGTGTTATGAATTTTTAATGCATGGTGTATCTACACACAGAATACTGTCAGTGACTCTCGACGGGTTTTGGATTAGATATTGGATTTGTTGAACTCTTACGGATCGAAAAAAAAGATAAAAACAGGTAAAACTATCCCTGTAACAGGCAGTGGAGGCCGATATAGTTGTGATATGTCGAGGCTCACACATTTTCTAGACATGGACTCACAGACGACGGTGAGGTTTCAAGCCGTATGCGCTGGCCGGCCTTTACCCCCAGGAAGATTTCTGTTAGAGACTGAGTCGACCCCAGGACTAAAGTGCAGCTGGAAGGATTAGGTTAACTGAAAAGAAAACCACTAACTTCATCGGGAATAGAACCCGCAACCTTCCGGCTTGTAGCATAGTGCATCAACCAACTACACTACCGCTTGCCCCACTTACGGATCGTAACCACACGTAACGATAACAGTCTCACAGAATTACACACTCCAAATATCACTGTAACTACAGCACACATAAAGTCTTGTCTTCACAGCCTGACTTTCAACTGAGCTCTGAACTCCTTGTTCCAAACAGTACCGGTTATAACATCTAAACAAGGACTGCGTAATTGTTGCATTCGTGTGTTGCAGCAGGAACGTGTTTACCGAACCGTTTCCTAGCAGAGACCGTATATTGTTGTTTATTGAAATATGTTGTATAGCAGCGAATGTTGTTTCTTTGTTTGTCTCACGGTCGCTGCCTTGAAACGGGTCTATACGCCACAATATGTTGACGGAACCAAACGATAAATATAACACGCATACTATGAAGGTATGACGCAATATTTATAATATTTTTAATTTCCTGTCATTTGAATTCTATACCATATCTTTAATTTAATGAATTAGCGAAATTGTAATATGTTAACACATTTTTAAAACGTTTGTTAGCAGTAATTATACAGAGTGATTCTACATTATTGTCGGGGTTTCCTTTTATAATCCATGGAAAACCCGACAATAATTTGGAATCACTATATATTCAAATCCCCAGGCATTCGCTATGTATATTTTCCTCGCTTTTTATTGCAGGGTCGGGCAATGAAGATTTGAACGACGTGTATAATGGCGAATATGGAAGAAACCCTGGGTATTATACCGGCCTCGGTACTAACTACGGAGGAACTTATGGACTTCCTAACGGCGTTGGGATTTCAGGACTAGGATACAGCAACTTAGGTTACGGTGGATTAGGCTATGGAGGAACGTATCCGGGTTATGGTGGTTATGGTGGTTATGGTGGTTATGGAGGTTATGGTGGTTCAGGAGTTCCTGGAATCTACTCGGGTTATGGTGGCTATGGGAATTTTGGAGGTTATGGTGGTTCAGGAGTTCCTGGAACCTACTCGGGTTACGGTGGATATGGAAATTTGGGAGGTTATGGTGGTTCAGGAGTTCCTGGAATCTACTCGGGTTACGGTGGCTATGGGAATTTGGGAGGTTACGGAGGTTATGGTGGTTATGGTGGTTATTACGGTCGCCGTGGTTTCTATGGCTAGAAAAGTATGACGCAACTGTAATATCTGCCGAGAGAATTAGAGGACAAGACGAGTACAGACACATTTAATAAAATAATTCGCATTCAGTAAAAACCTAAGTTCCGCAAAGCTACATTTGGCATCACTGTTTCTCTACTTCCTCCCCCTCCTATACTTCCTCCCAAGTCCTTCTATATGTGATTAGTACAAGCCTCAGCCGCCAATTCTAGCAACAAAGGCTAGAGTACTGTGTAAACCAAATACGATGACGGCCGAGTGGCGGATTGCCGCACCGTCAGACACTGTTGCCATACCTTCCACCTGAAGTTGCCCTGCATATAATGGCCACCATATACATCAATGGTGCGTTCTGGCTACTTGGCAGCACCACACACTGGCCCGCCATTCATCTCTCTTTGCTTTATATAACTAAACACTTCAGATTACGTGTCTAACTTCTACGGATTACTTGTATTTAGGCGTGTTGTAAGTGCTGTTTTTTATCAATGTGGCGTCATGCGTACTGTGCTGCCATCTATGATCGTACACCTTTAAGTACAACAGAGTCAAGAGTGGCGGAAAAGGTAGCAAAACCAGTAAGAGGGTTGATTACCGTTATGCCCTTCTCAATTTCATTTTCTTTCTTCTCTGTTGAATCCACAACGGTCATATAAAAAAAACTGAAATCTTGACACTGCAAGGAATTTAGTCAAAGACATCGCTAGGATATTTACATACTNACTGATTACTGTTATGCCCTTCTCAATTACATTTTTTTTCTTCTCTGTTGAATCCACAACTTTCATATAAAAAAACTGAAATCTTGATACTGCAAGGAATTTAGTCAAAGACATCGCTAGGATATTTACATACTTTTCATGTATTTATAAAAGCAATCATTTAGTTTTCAATTTAAATGTAAATGTGACTGCATATGAATTGGCTTAATTAGTCTCGCTTAATCATTCATCAAAAGGTGAAAGGCACTTAGCAACGTGAGAGCTAACTTAAAAATTACGTAAGCAGTACATTTTCATATACACCAGTCCAAGTCTCTTACTGAAACTCATTGTACTATTATAAAATTTTCGACACGTATAATAGCTCGGCATTCATAAACGTTCAGAACTGTTGTGTATGGCAAATCTTGTTTGAAGAACAAGTTTTCGTTGTACCCTAAGTTATTGTTTTAAGTCATTTCAATATATGAGCGATGTATTACGAGAAAAAGATGCTGAAAAACTTCCAGACATTATATATTAATATACATAACAATACAGTTTTCTAAAATAACCACACATTTGAAAATATCTTAAATGTAACTACGTGCGAGAAACGTAAGAATTGACAGCATACGAAACCACAAATAAATTTCTCAAGCCAAAATACAATTAATATTCTCAAATCACTCAAAATCCTCTCAGATTCCCAATGTGTTATAAACATCCCAAGGAGTGGCATTCACGGGAACAGGTCTACGTGTATAGGATTTAAAAATGGAACATGGGAACTGCAAGTGCGAATGGAACCAGTTCACGCCAAAGAAAGCGAATTTACTGTTGTCTCAAAACAAACTGAATATTTATTACACTCCAGTTCATAACAAAGCTCTGGCTGTTACAGATCAGTTCATGCCGAAGAGTAGTGTTGAAAGTTCGGAGAATGCGACTGTAATATTAGGATTATTGTTAAGATGAATGCAGATTGTGTAGATGGGATGTGTAAAACCACCTCACGACTAGGTCCAATTGCAAGGTTTGACTCAAGATGTGCGTGTCCAGCCTCTGTTTCGACTAATAATGTCATATTTAGGAATGGTTATGTTGCTAAATATAAGAGCCAAATATTATTGTTGACAATATGCGTGAAAAACAATTAAATATATTTTTAATACATATGAAAAATTATTTTTGTATTAGACAAATTTTTCACGATATTTAGGCCTACAATAAAAAAACAAAACTCCGTGACTTGAGTCCGCAAGCGAACTATACCGACCAAGCGACCGCCGCTTGTCGTCGAAGTTAGTGCTAACTTCAGCGGATAGAGGATGTCGCGTGGCCAGCGCAACGAATCCCCACGGCCGTTAATCTCGGTTTTATAGACCGGAGCAGCTACTTTTCCATTCAAATAGCTCCTCATTTATCCTCACGAGGCTGAGTGGACCCCGTTCCAGGCTACTACTTCTCAGAAATAAAATATTAAATGTTTAAGACGGTATTAGTGGGTTTTTAGAGATTGTCCATTCGTCCGGTATCCTAAAAAATACAACAGAATGTTGAATCTCTTTCCGTTCTCATACAAAGGTGTGGGAGACACCTACTCTGATACCTTAGCCACTACGTCCAGTAACTTTCCAAAGAACCCAACGGAGTGTTTGTCTCCACCCCTCACCTGAGGATGGACACAGATCCAGTTTCTGAAACGTTGTATTCTCTAAGTGTTTTCAGAATACCGGACGATGGTCAAAATCCAAAAACCCAGTAATTCCGCATGTTTACACCATCTTCAGAATCCTTCAAATCTTATCTAATGTCGATTTATATAACCGTTGAATAAAAATGACTGGTGGCTGTAATAAAGAAGTCAATTATTTTAATAATCAGCAACACTATTATATCTAAGCATCCTGTTGCACTCTATACGCTATATGATATAAATTCCGTCCTAGGTGCAACAATTTATTGTAGGTCCTTCGTCCTATGTCCTATTGTAGAAGTAAGCAAGACGAAGGACCTACAATAAATTGTTGCACTTAGGACGAAGTTTATATCATATAATCAGCAACACATCATTATAAGAAGAATACAAAGAAGATGCTTGCACAAAATGTGTAAAGGTAAGGTAAATTTGCCCCAGAGATTAAGTAAACAACATGATATAAAGAATTATGGGGTAATGGAGGCAAGGTTCCACACCTTCTTAACCTTTGCATTAAGTGGAAGTGAGACGTCACGTTCTTCATTTCAAAGTAAATAAATTACATCACTATGCTAAAAGCCGAAAGACAGCGGATTCGATTCCCGATGAGGTGACTGGATTTTTCAATTGACCTAATCCTTCCAGCCGCATTATAGCCCTTGGGTCGACTCAGCTTCTAATAGAAATGAGTACCAGGAATCTTCCTGGGTGGTAAATGGCGGCCATCACATAAGGCTGTCAACTTCACCGCCATCTATGAGCCGATTTTCTAGAAAATGTGAGAGCCTCGACGTCTCAGAACCCTATGGGCCTCCACGGTCTGTTACAGGGATAGCTCTTTTATATTTACATTTAAATAAATTACAATAATTATAATTTTTACATGGCTTTGAAACAAGAAAACTGAATTGTACACAGAAATATTAATATACGAGTACGTTTATGTTACATACAATATCGTTGTATTAAAGACTGTTTCATGAGTATTTTAATATGTTTTAAATTCTCAAAAATTATATACAATTATGGAAAAAAATTCTTCAGCGAATGTCTTTCATATTAATAAGTATGTGCCCATGAGGACGAAGTTGTAAATGCCGAAACATCTTTAAAAAAATGAAGAATTTAAATTATTCTAAGAACTGTGTTGTAACTAAGTGTAGTGTGATAATGTTACAATGAACAGCGCTATGGAATACAACTCGACATGAAAGTAACAAAGTGGTTACTCCGACGTCCGGACAGCTTTACCCCTGAGGTTGTGGTTCTTCCAAGAATAAAAATATTTAAAATAAAAATTTAAGAAATTGTTTTGAAAGGGAGGAAAAATAAATCAAAATAATTAACATTAGTTGCTATCTATATAAAAGTATTACTAGACACCTGGCATTAATGGGGACTGAACAATTTTAATGATATTAAATTTCTATAACTGATTATTCCTACAACACAACTTGACTACTATCACGAATATATATACAATCCGTAAACTTATATTTACAGTGGTTCACTCATATATCCTGAAGATGGAGGCACCAGATTCATCCAAATGTTAGTATATTCTTACCAGATTTTATGACGTCGCATCCCACAAGACAGCCTTCTTTATTTATTAGTTTGTATGACACATTTCTCAACCCTTATCATATGAAGGGCTGAGTTCTACAGAATTTAAAACACCACGCTGCCGCGCAAGGGAATTTATTACCCCTTATGTGCACGTATATTGGAACTGATTGAGGGTACGACGAATCTGCACTGTTCATTGAAAGCTATTTTACCCTTCACCATTTGTCACGCGTTCCATTTGAAATGCCACAGTGCAATTTCTCTAGGGTATTTTTGTAATTCGCGCTTTCAATTGAATATCGACAGCCTATTCGAGAGTACACAAGGAAAAAAAATGAAACCATTTCTATCCTTTGTGAGATACATCTTAAACAGGCCGCGCCATAGCTCAAGCGGTTAGTCGCTGGCTTCCCACCGCGGCGGACCGGGTTCGATTCCGGGTCTGGTCAAGTGGGATTTGTGGTGGACAAAGTGGCGCTGGGGTAGGTTTTCTCCGAGTACTTCGGTTTCCCCTGTCAATCTTAATTCCACAAATTGCTCCACAATCACCCTCACCTATCATCTGTGGCCGGTACAATAGGCCAGAAGTGGCCGCAGTACAAGGGAGTTAGTCCCACTACACTAGCAATAAAAAATACATCTTAAACTGAAGTCTGCGGACAGTATCTTACTTCATTACCGTCTTAGCAGGGAGCACGCGGTAGCGTAGTTGGTTGAGGTACAATGCTACTAGCCGGAACGTCGCGGGTTCGAGTCCCGATGAGGTGGATATTTTTCAGTTGACCTAATCCTTCCAGCCGAAATATGGCCCTGGAGTCGACTCAGCCTCTACGTAGAAATGAATACCGGGAATCTTCCTCTTGGTAAAGCGGGCCCGGCGCGTAAGGCTGACAACCTTACCGCCATCTGTGATCCGATTGTCTAGATAATGTGGGACCCTCAACGTCTCATAACCCTATGGGCAAGGACCACGTAGACAACACAGCTCCTCCTTGTTTAGTTCAATCGTTTCTGTAGGAACCTATTCGTCTGAGAAGCCGTTACTCAGTAACGGTTGCCGTATATTTACCTATTCTGCAATCGTTGCCTATCAGAGAGTGTTGTTTGTAGAGTCATTATTTAGGAACGGGTCTATATGCTACAGATTAACTGCACTGCAAAGGAAAGTTGAAAATCAAGATTTCTGTCAACAGCAAAACAATATCCTTAGAAATAACATCGGAAAATATTTTAAGTTAGAATTAATTAATTACTTACAACACACTTTTATCAGAAAGAATACATGACTATGTAATAGCACTTACAGAAAATAATTTTGTGTTAAAATCACTTTTGTTCACAGTCTCACACACACATTTGTGTTAAAATCTTATAAAACTCACCTTTTTATTTTAAAATTATTTTTCACATCGCTGGCGCACCATGTGTTTCGACCGATACGATCATCATTAGGTGCTTTCGAAAACATCCAGTGTATCAGTGACGTAAAAAAAATAATTTAAAATTATAAGAAACGTGAGTTTTAAGATTTTAACACAAGTCTGCGTGTGAAACTTGAATAAGTAGTGAAAAGACGTTACGTGCAACAGGATGTTGCAGTACAACATATTTACTGCCTATAATCGGATGAATAGTGCTAATTGGTCCGCGCTATAAATACAAGATTTGAAAGCAACTACAGTAGGGGAGTGTGGTGACTCATAAATAAAATTCTGGGCTGAACCGTAGGTGGCGCTTCATAGGAATATACTATATGTCACCCACTGACGTGCATAGAACGCTGGGTCGCTAGGCAACGCTAGACCGACTTGGTGTGATTACACGAGGTAGAATATACCGAGACAAGATTCTCGTTTCTTTCTGTCACAAAACATCCCAGACGGAAGGATCGGATTTCGAGTCCCAGAGGAGCAGAATTTTAACCTACTTTCTTAAAAGAGATTTACATGATCTCCGTCCTGTCTGTGCATTTGTGAATACATCCTCCCCACTAACTTTTGAATGCCTGAACCAACCTTTATTAAACTCATCTCAATGGCGTGTTTAGTCTGTGTGCCTGTATGTGTGTATGTGTATCTCGGCGTATCATTGCTAGGCAACGGTGGAGTAGACACGTTCCCATGGCAACGAATACAGGCAACACAGAAGAACTATGGGAGGCGTCGTTTTCTGTACGTTCCTTGTCGTATCATAGGAGAGTCTGTGGGCATCTATATGTACGTTTATCTCTTTATCTTTGTTAGACAATTGCTCGGTAAACATGTTCCTGCGGCAAGGAAGAATTGTTGGAAGTATCGGTTTTTTGCACAGTCTGCGTCATATCGAAAGAAAGTAGGCGATTAATTCTTCCCGGAAGATCTTGTTTCCTGACAGTCGTATACAGATCGCCTCTGGGAGGTGGTGCCTTTGTTCCATGTGACTTAATGTACCCGATCCTTTTCAAATAGCTTCCCTCTTCATGGAAAGTTCTTTGTGTATTCCATTTTATGCATAAAATTATGGTAATTGAACAGAACACAGCCGTCTCTGTGCTTAACTAATTAAGCGCTAAGTCATGAAGGCGTGTGGGAGAGTACATACACAGGAGAATGACGTCTTCTGGGTTGTGGCGCCGTATAGATATTTTGCTAAGCGACGTTTCGGACACAGACACCTGCTCACGCTGGTTCATTGCTCGCGGATATCGTATACCCTGAAAATGGAAGCCCTACGTTTCTTCGAAACGTCGGTTAACACAATATCTACACGGCGACAAATCCCAGAAGACAGCATTCTTCATAGTCACCGCCGTGAAAACCTCAAATCTTACATGGATACATAGGTTCACGTATTAGAGTCCTCGGTACAAGTTAAAGGTGAGCGGTCAGCTTCACGCCTCGACAGCATTACCATTGGTACACACTGGATAGGACGCTGGGTGGGCCCCAGAATCGGTCTGGACGATGTGGGAAAGAGAAAATTCCCGCTCCTGTCGGGACTCGAATTCCGAACTCTCAGACATCCAGCCCGTACCTAGTCGCTATACCGACTGAGCTATCCCGCCTTCCTCTTGTTTGGTACAACTGCTGTATTACAATATGTGGAAAGCATGTCATAATGAAACCCGCGTGGAGGCGGGGTCGAACACCTACTGCGAGTCGCAGGAGGCGACGAAAAGGGAAACTCAAATCTGAGAGGGGAGAATATGGTCGCGAGTCCCAAGGGACACGTACCCGAGAAAAACTGCGCTGGCAAGGACCAGCAAAGTAAGTAAAGGTATCCCTGCAACAGGCCGTGAAGGCCCACAGGGCTGTCAGACGTTGAGTGCCCCACATTATCTAGACCAAGGGTATCCAAACTACGGTCCGCGGGCCACATCCGGCCCGCGATGTAAATTGTGCAGAAATGCGCCAATTTAACTAATTTTCCAGTGAGTACTGGTAAATGTGATTCCGAGCTTATTGACCTGACACATTATACTGCAGTTCGGTGGCTTAGCTGTGGAAAGGTTCTTTCGCGCTTCTTTCAGCTCAGGAGTGAAATTGATATATTTCTTACCGAGAGAAACCATCACGAAACACTTTTATCAGATACCGAGTGGCTTTGGAAATTAGAATTTTTTGCTGATCTGGTGAACCATATGAACCATTTGAATTTAAAGTTACAGGGCGAAAATAACTTAGTCTGTGATTTATTTGCACTTATCAAGGCATTCAGAGCAAAGTTGATACTTCTGGAAAGCCAAGTGAAAAATTGTAACTTTGTTCATATGCTATACTGTGCAGAGTTGCATAAAAAGGGTTAAGCAGAANCTGACATTGAGGAAGGAGCTATATGAAGTGGGTCATAAACACTATGGCAGGAGGAAAACGCTGAGTCGGAGGAGGCGGTAGACCCGAAAGAGTCAACCCCTTCTCGATGGGCAACCAATGAGGGGGGCCAAAATCACGTCAGAATGGGCAGGCCAACATACCCGGAACTCAAAGAATCAGCAAAGAGAGGTTATATAAACCCTAGAAAACTTAATCAAAGAACCTTTTGCCTTTTGACTTTTGATTAATATTAAGTAACTTAGAGTTCAGGGGAGGCTATCGCCGAGAGGGCGATGGCAAGGAGAGGGCATTGGTTGGTGATGGCAAGCGTCTGTTCTTCAAGCTCAAGTAAGTGAAACCAACTTCATATAGCCATGAACCTTAAGTGTAACAGTGATAAATGTTAAGTGTAAACCACAGGGAAAGATAGTCTAACTAGATTGACTAGGTTCATTCGAGATACAGAGGCGTAGGATTCCCGCCAGTAGGGTGACAGGAGGTAGAACTAATGATGGCTGCAGATTCATTATCCTGTGTAGTACAACTGACGAACGTCGGTAAGAGTGTATATAGATGTATATAGTGACATAGAGAAATAGAATAAGATAGGCATGTGTGTGAGTTTACTTTAACCTAGCATTTCCTTAAGGTACCCTCTTCCCTGACGACTCCAGGACCTTCCAAGCTTCGACGAATTACGAGTTAAGCCAGGACAGTGACGTAAGCAATGATAAGTTTACTAGTTTTCTTGATATAACAAGATGGTGGCAGCATACTAAACCGGGTGACAGAGCGGGATACTTCCACGCCCCCTGTCACCACGGCATAATAGAGGTGTAGCGGCGGCATAACAGTGAGGACAGCGGTGAGATAACCCATCCACCCCTGTTGTAAGGACGTAAGAGTGGAACAGTGGTGGAAGCGGTGGGGATTACCTCCACGCCCCCCTCCACGACGTAACAAGGGTGAAGCAGGATTTCCTTCCTCGTTTGCAAATTTAGTCATTTCAGATTTGAAAGAACAATTTCGGAAGCGATTTGCTGATTTGGATTCCAGTGCTGAGGAAATTAGATTGTTTCAAAATCCGTTTGACTGTGATGCTGCAGATGTCCCAAGTCAAATTCAAATGGAAATTATTGAACTTCAGGAAAATTATCATATTAAAGACTAATACAAGGAAGGAAATTTGATCGAATTTTATAAATTTCTGAACTCTGAGTAATTTTCAAATTTAAAGAAATTTGCTTGTAAATTTATCTCCATTTTTGGGACGACATATCTGTGTGAACAAACTTTTTCCCAGATGAAGTACATCAAGTCGAAATACAGGGAAAATTTATCCGATGAACATTTAAAGTCGCTACTTGTGATTAGCTTTTCAAAATTTGAACCTCAATTTAATCAGATTTTAAGAATGCAAAAAGAGTTCCATCATTCACATTAACTGTTTTATTATAATTTGTGATGAAAATATGAGCATTTGCTGCTACTCTCTGTTGTCATTAATATATGATAATTTATTCTCACGTACTTTGTACTTAGTTTATGAAATTCTGTGCTTGCAATAAAACTCATATACATAAGAGTTATTAATTTCTCATTTTATCCGGCCCGTTGAAAGTGCTGAATTACCTAATGTGGCCCGCGGTTCGAAAAGTTTGGAGACCCCTGATCTAGACAATTGGCTCAGAGATAGCGGTAAGGTTGTCAGCCTTGCGCGCCGTCCGCGCTTTACTCCCAAAGAAAATTATTTAACTAATTCCTGGTACTCATTTCTGATAGAGGCTGAGTCGACCCCAGGGCCACAGTGCGGCTGGAAGGATTAGGTCAAAGCATATACAAAAGATAGACTCGTCCTCTCGTCAGAGAGGGCGCCCCACAAAAACAAGACCGTAACTGTCAAAGAGTAATAAATATCCGATCTTGAGCTCCAGATGAGGCTCGACTGACCGTCAGTCGCAATGTGACTTTGACTTGTCATAATGAATTTTATTCTCCAGTGAGTTCTGGGTTACTATTCTCTTCGGTTAGAAATAAATTGATTCATGTTTGTTCCAAGCAAACTCTCTAATTTTATATTAATTGTTTGTATCTGGGGAACGTTCTCTTCCTTTAACCTGCAAGTCCTGTAACCAGTCCTGTCTTAGAAATCATTAGGAGATATTCAAAAATAGTAGCATTCAAATCGTATCAATATTATTACTACTTTTGCAATTTTTATACATGACACAACTTACATGTTCTCCTACCTAGCATCACAAAATATCCATTACATGCATTGAAAACTGCCAAAATAAGAGTGATGTTTAGTAGAATAGAAAAGAACAACATTATTTGCATTCTATTCAAATTTCACAGGCCTAAACCAAGGATATCACTCATGGAGCTGAGCCCTACTTGAGAAGCCGCCAACTGTGCAGCTACGCAAGGATTTCCCAGCATTTTATGGAACGCGAAAGTTCATTATTGTATTCACAACAGCCCTCAACTGGTCCCTATTCTGAGCCATATCAATCCAATCCAAACCATCCCACTTTGTGTATCTAAGATCCCTTTTAATATTGTTCACCCACATACGTCTTGGTCTTCCTAGTGGGCTCTTTCCTTCTGGCTTTCCCACCAATATCCTATATGCATTCCTCTTTTCCCCCATTCGTGCTACATGCCCTGTCCACATCATCAAAGCCAAGGATATAGATATGAAAAATACAGTCTCCTAACGCCATGTAGACTGGTAGATGTTTACCGACGCACCCGAGGAACTTCCAATTCTTCTTCTTTATTTTCTCCTCTTACAGCCCTTAACTCGCCTACTCAAAGATCAGCCTCTGTGAATGGTTTGCCTGCCCGTCAATCACTCTGCTCTTGAAATGGATCCTTCGAGAGCCATTTCTTCGTTACACCGTCTCTCCAGGCTTCATTCAGCCACCAGACAGCGATAAACAAAATAATTAAGTTGCGTCTTGTACCTCCCTGGACGTAGAACCTGAACTGCATCAGTAAACAAGGTCTCACAACTTTATTCGAGTTAAGGTGACTATGTCCCAGATTTTCAAAAGGGGATCAGGAAAGTTTCCATTTAAATCTCGTTTAATGACGTAAGCACCACCCTCAAAATAGAGCATAGTAGTAAATTGTTTTAATTACCTAAGTGGATTACCATCGCAGAAGCCAGAACCTAATCCTTCCTTATGACCGATTCAAAGAAGCGTTTAAACAGAATTTATTGGCAGTAGCCCAACGTCATAAAGGCTTATGTTCTGTTTATTTAGGAAGGAAATGCTACAAACTTTACTCTGAATAAACCGGTTCACATTTTGTGTTTGGTGGTATGCTGATAGACGGTCACGGTAGCCGAGCGGTCTAAGGCATGTACTGTCACCTCTCGCTGGGAAGCCGGGATCGTGGGTACGTATCCCACGCAAGGCAGGGATATTTGGTACGTATATGTGTTTATTCTATGTTTATGGTGTCCTGTGTTTATGTAGAGGCCTTGCAATGAGCTGATCACCCGTCCAAGGAGTCCTACAGTCTTTGAAATGACCAAAATGAAAAAAAAAGAACCTCGACACCGTTGATGTATAAAGGTGCGTCCACATTACTTGTGCTCGTGCTCGTGCTCGTGCTCGTGTGACTCCCTATGCTCGCGAGTAATGTGGACGATATGACAAGTCACGAGACATGCAAATTTTAAATTGTTAATTTAAAAACTATAGCCAATAAATTAAAATACGACTACAGCCTATACACACTACGAGTAAATATACGGATCCTCACGCGCCGAAGCCTGGCGAGCAACTGAAGTAGTGTGTACGAAGATTTACGAGCACAAGTAAAAGCCAGACAAGTCTCCCTACGAGCACACGCCTGGCGAGCACGAGTAATGTGAAGGCGCCTTAAAAGAAACGGATTACGTAAGTAAGAAAGGTATGCTGATATATCGTAAGCAATAAAGCGTAAATAGGTGTTTCCTCTTCTTGCTCTACACTTTGGAGCACAGGGCTGATTTCTCAGTTTCTTGGTCATTTCACAGACTGTAGGACTCCTTGGATGGGTGATCAGCTAGTCGTAAGGCCTCTCTCTACCTAAACACAGGACAACACAAACAAAGAAAAACACATACACATACCAACATCCCTGCCTTGTGCGGGATTCGTACGCACGATCCCGGCTTCCCAGCGAGAGGTGACAGTACATGCCTTAGACCGCGCGGCTACCGTGGCCGGCAAAGCGTTAAGTAGTGACTTTACAAAATAATCGGTACTGTTTTATGTGGGAGGTAGAAGGGGAGAGAACTAAAGGCATCAACGCTTTTGTTCAGCTTCATTTATGTTATGCATCACGAAGTGTAAAGGGAAATATATACGAGTATATGTTAAAGGTTTGCGTCGTTTCTAAAACTGTGCACCCCGGCCTAAGACGTATGGCAGAATACTAAATATTTATTTAAAACACAGCAGCATCCGAATACAGTTTTCAAAATTCCCTAGGATTTAACTTCGACTCCCTCTGAATCGTCGGTTGACTTTCAGAAGTCTGCAAGGGGACGCAACTTTTACAAGTGACATAACCTACACAATTTACTGAGAATAGTTTGATTAAAGCTACAAATCATGTTAGTATCTCCTTGAGCTTTTGGTAGACAAGATTTATTTACTTTTATTAACTGGAATTATGGCTTAAAAGGTTGTTGATCTTCTATAATAATAATATTAAGAGGATTTTCTGTTAGCAGGTTTAGTCCGTATGGCAACAATGTACTTAGGTCACATTTCTTATGACGTCAAGTACTTATAGAAATTGATTTTGTATTGTATTTTTTCTAACTAATGCTAACCTAATTTTAAGTTGGTTAGATTCATAGAAGGCGAGGAAAAGGGAACGTCCCGTCCCCCACGTTTTCGGTTGTACGCAAGGCTGACGACCTTGCTCTGTGAAAAAATATAAATATATTGTGACATGTTGCGCAACGGAGGACCCCTACCTCCCCAGCGGCACGTGGCGGTAACGTAGCGCTCTCGTAATAGGCGAGTCATCACCCCGCCACTCTACCCGCGGTGACGTGCCGAGTGGAGCCGAAGTGAGCCGAGTCCACGAAACCTGGTAGCTATGCAACGCGAGTCAACAGCGGTGACGTCACCAAGGGATATCGCGGTTGCTAGGCAGCAGTCAACAACTCCGGACAGCGTTGCTAGCAACCCGGCACCAGACGACAATGGTCCGGAACGAGACTACATAAGGAGCAGCGAAGGCTATTCACAGTTAGTTCCGAGCTACCTACGAGTTAGTTCCGAGCAAGCCTACGAATCAGAGTATGTTATCAACAGTCCTCGAGCTACCTCCGAGTTAGTTCCGAGTTATCAGCGGTTACTTCCGAGTTAGCCAGCAACCAGTCAGTTGTATTGTGGCATTTGCCGTGTAGCATTTGTGATACTGCAGATAGCAGTAATTGTCAGATTGTAATTTGGGTGATTGTAAGTGCGAATGTGAAATAAAATTCGCTATATCCAATACGGTGTGAAGTTATTTGTCGCGTATACACCCAACACGCGACAATATATATATATATATATATATATATATTTGTGAAATCCGGCATGCAATGCCTTCGCTTGCTCGGAAACCGGGATCGTGGGTTCGAATCCCACTCAGGGAATGGAAGTTTGTGTGCATTTTTCTTTGTTTCTGTACAGATAGAGGCCTTGCGACGAGTTCATCACCCGCCCAAGAAGTCCTACAGAATGTGTAAGATCTAGAAAAACCGAAGTGAACGGTGAAGTTCATGGAGGTAGGCCTGGGCCCACTGGGGCTGCAGTGCCAAGGGGGGGGGGAGAAGTGAAATCCAAAGAAGTGAAAACCGAATGAAATCTAGCAGAATCTTCTAAGGAATGCTATGGTTTAAAAATGACAGTTTTGCCAAAGATGCTGATTTATTTCATTACAATACTAAATCCAGTTCCTCAGGATCTGTTAAAATAATCTATAGTTATTTCAGTAGTTAGACATCACAACACTTCGAAATTAGACGCAAATTTAACCAAATGTTGACACTGTTAGTTCTTTCCAGCCTTGTCCTAAAATAACTGAAGTCGGAGTAGCCAATAGAAATCATAGTAAAACCAATGGTAGAGCTATCCCTGTAACAGGCCGTGGAGACCCATAGGCTTGTGAGACGTCGAGGCTCCCACATTTTCTATGCAATCGGCTCACAGATGGCGGTAAGGTTGTCAGCCTTACCCTCCAGGAAGATTCGTGATACTCATTTCTGTTAAAGATTGAGTCGACCCCAGGGCCATAGGGAGGCTGGAATAATTATATCAATCGAAAAATGAAATGACCTTATCGGGAATCGAATTCGCAACCTTCCGGTTGGTAGCATAGTGCCTCAACCAACTACGCTACAGTAGTAATCATAAAAGAGGTAAATTTCCATTCTGCTACGCCCCTGCGACAGGGGTGGATTGGTTGTCTCACCGTTATCACCCCTGTTACGCCGTGGTGACAGGGGGCGTGGAGGTGTCCCGCTCTGTCACCAGGTTTAGTATGCTGCCACCATCTTGTTCTGTCAAGAAAACTCAAGTAAACTTATCGATCGCTTACGTCACTGGTCCTGGCTTTAACTCGCAATTCGCCGAAGGTCCGGGAGGTGCTGGAGTCGTCAGGGAAGAGGGTAACACTTGAGGGGAGGCTAAGTTCAATTAATATCACAACGCATTTCTATCCTACTCTGTTCACCTATGTCGCTATATACATAATATATACACTTTGCCGACGTTTGTCGGTTGGCATTACATTTGGTTATGACCCTGTAGTACACACAATAGTTCAATCTCCTGTCACCCTGATATAGGGTACTCTATACCTCTATCTCTCTTTCTCAGTAAACCTAGTCCACCTAGTCTTCACTTTCTCTCCCTGGGGTTTGCACTTTAATATTATCACACTTAATGTTCATGGCTATATGAAGTTGGTACACTTACTTGAGCTCAGGAAACAGACGATCGCCATCACCAACCAACTCCTACTCCTTGCCATCACTCTCTCGGCGATAGCCTCCGGCTGAACTCTATGTCAATTAATAATATTAAAAAGTTTTTTGATTCTTTCCTCTAGAGTTTATGTACCCTCTTTTAGCTGACTCGTTGGGTTCCGAGGGTGTATTCACCCGCCCATCCTGACGTGATTTTGGGTCGGTGTGGCCCACTCATTGGCTGTTTATCGTAAGGGGGTTGGCTCTTTCAGGTCTACCGCCCTCTCCGACTCAGCGTTTTCCTCCTGCCATAGTGTTTATGACCTACTTCATATAGCTTCTTCCTCAATGTCAGCGCTATTACGCTGTCGCGCTAACGTTCTGATTACTAAGCTACAGCCTGTTACACTTCTTTGCAAACCCAAGCTTCCTGGTACGTTTCATCATTTCTGTTTCTTAATCTAGTCTAGATACACTTATTCCAAATTCACCCCCCCCAAAAAAAACATATCTACTTGTACATAACCCTTGCGCCATTACACATTCCTTTGTTTCTACAACCAAACAGGGTTCCAATTTCAGTTTAATAGATGGGTATGCGAGAATGTGATTTATATAATCAAAACAAAATCCTATCTACGTGCGGCGGCAAAGGGCTAAGACATGATGGAAAACCCTGACCTTCTAACAGGAATTGTCCCCTCCTCCAAATTCAACAGACAATGGCCGATGTTCACACGGGGGGGGGAGATAAACACACGGAACACGCCGGAAGAGGAAATGAAACTTTGCGAAGTCAAACGGTACAACTGCGATTGGTGAATCTCACAAAGTAGGACTTGCTACAACTCTGATACAAAGGTGATGATAAAAACTTCATTTCAAAGCAATTAATATCGAATGTATTTTGTGACATATTACTGCGTAAGTTGTGAATTTCCACGCAGCTGACTGCTCATAATGCTGTCTTCTCGACTGTGACAGCTTTTCGGGAGAGGAGAATACGACTAATATTAAATCAATATAATTTGGTGGTATGGACTGCATTCAACTGGCTTAAGATGGGATTTAGTGAGAGATTCTTATGGATACGGTAACGATCACAGAGCTGCGTAAATTTCAGACTTTCTTGACTAGAAGAACTATTAGATTGTCAAGAGATTATTTTTTATTGCTACTGGGGTGGGACTAAGTCCCTTATACAGGGGCCACTTCTGGCCTATTGTACCAGCCCCAGATGATAGGTGAGGGTGATTGTGGAGCAATTGGTGGAATGAAGACTGGCAGGGGAAACCGAAGTACTCGGAGAAAACCTGCCCCAGCGCCACTTTGTCCACCACAAATCCTACTTGACCAGACGCGGGATCGAACCCGGGCCGCCGCGGTGGGAAGCCAGCGACTAACAGCTTGAGCTATGGTGTGGCCTCTTGTCAAGAGATGCTCTAAAGTATTTAGCACAGACAGTCAGAAAGTCAGAAGGTTCTTTCACATTTCTAGGCGTATGATGTTTATTAAAATTCATGCTTTTGCAGTACCAAAAAAATATTTGAATTTTTAATTCTCTTAGTTGAGTCATGTAAGAAACTCTCGTAATAATAACAAGACCAAGAAATGTTAAAAAATTAATTTTCATTCATTTTCGTGATGAAAAAACAGAAGCAAGTAGATTTACACCTACATTCGTTTTGAAACGGGACGAATAATATTTCCAAAAGGCTACAACTCTATCTTAAGTTACACAGCGTCGAGGAGAAAATTTCATAAAATATTATTACTACCCACCATTATTCCTCCTCCAGACTAAGATATTCAAACTTCATCTAAAATAACGGCAAAATGAACGTCCTATCTGTTTGTGGATTCGCGGTCATGGCATATTAATAATTAAAAACAAAAGCTTATGGTTCTTGTACACTATAGCACCAATACTAAATTGGCCTGCTAGCTCTTTAACGATCCTGTAATTTCTCCTTCAACCCAATATTAGATTGGGGCACCTGGTACGTAGTTGGTTGACGCACTATGTTACAAGCCGGAATCTCACGGGTTCGATTCCAGATTATGTAACTGGATTTTTTCAATTGACCTAATCCTTCCAGCCGCACTATGGTCCCTGGAGTCGACTCAGTCTCCAACAAAATGAGTACCAGGAATTTTCCTGGGGGTAAAGGGCTGACAAACTAACCGCCATCTGTGAGCTGATTTTCGAGAGAAAATATGGAACCCTCAACTAAGCTGCCACGTGCCCTTGATTATTCAGATATATATATATATATGTAATTTGAATCCTATCGCGTTAAAAACAATTTTAATCTATCTCAACATAAATAAATCCAAAAATCTGGATTACGTTATAAATTTTGCTTTACCTTATATGTTTCAATGTTTAGCATAAAGCTATGAGGAACTGCAAATTAACATTACAGAATTAGTAATCCTTTTGTGTGCATAATTTCTGCGAATGCAGGTTCTCATTACTGAAATCTGTCAGACATAACCTGAAAGTTTGAGATCGTCGAGATATTTGTTGATACACTAATATAGTATATGACGCAGAATTTTAGGTTATGTTTATGATTTGTCAATACATTAGACTTCACAACTCACAATTTCAAATGGTGCATTTGTTACAGCAGTAGAAGAGAAATATGGGCCAAAACGTGTAGTATAAAAAGTTGACGTAATTAACAAAAGATCCGATTCTGCTTTAGAACACAATGTGATTCTAAAATTGAACACTTCTTGGACATCTTACATGAAACAAAAGGCGCGCATGTTGAAGTTGTTCATCATTCTGCAGTGTTCAATACAAATAGTAAAACTATTTTAATCACATTTTCATATTCCATAAGGTGCTTTACCCTGTTTTATCTGGTTTGAAAGTTAAAAGCCACAGATACCCCAACAATAATTTAGAATCACTCTGTATAACACAACTGAAAATTTTCAACCATAATAGGGACATTCTTAGAAAGTTGTGATTGTGAAAGTGGCTCTACCTTCGATATGTCTGGTTTCTTAGTTGCTTATTCGGCCGCGCCATAGCTTAGTCGCTGGATTCCGACCGCGGCGGCCCGAGTTCAAAGCCGGGTCTGGTCAAGTGGGATTTGTGGTGGACAAAATGACGCTAGGCCGGGTTTTCTCCGAGTACTTCGGTTTCCCCTGCCAATCTTCATTCCACCAAATTCTCCATCATCATAATCACCCGGGGCAGGCTACAATAGGCCAATTAGTGGCCGCCGTGCCGAGTGGACCCAACTGGACGCCACCCCCCTCACTAGTTGTTTATTCAGGTAGTTGTATTATATCACTGGGGCTGTTTGTCACCAAGACATGATCTGCTACGCATTCAAGAATAGGAATCCTGTAACTTCCTCTTGATTTATAGCTCTTCTTTTTACTGGCGCCTCTAGATCTTGCGTCTGTTTCCTGAGTGCAATCTTAATGTCAGACTGAACATAAACATGCCGCTCGCAGAAACAACGAAGAGAAACACTGCTATTCCCTTGTAGTTTGCCTACGTTAAGATTCAGCGAACAGTAAACATACGCACGAACATGAGAGTTATGCGTGCAACATAACATACAGGATACTGCGAGTACCTGCAGAGAGCCGAGCCCTCCAAGAGAGCTAATATCCGCTTATCTACGTGTATAAAGAAATTTCCTGTCTGGTTTCTTTCCTGAATCAAGATCACAATGGCGTCATAATTTATTAAAACCTATTATAATAATCACCTGACACGTTTACTTTCCCAAAGCGCTCTCTTTCCTTATAGATTTCAGGCTATAACCGGGGTTTGGAATGGCAATTGAATTTATTAAAAACTTACAATCATAACTACAAGTAGTTATAGATCTATCGCTAATTCACAAACCCAGCAGCTCATTGCAGTACGTTCTAAGTCCTCTCAGTCTGTGTTTTCTCCAGTCGTTGCCTGGTAACGGCTTCCAACGGTGGACTTTTCCCTTCCTCTGGGTTCCCGAACTAACCCCCTGTCTTAGCTACCAGCTTCACCGTAGCAATCCTCTAACAAACTCACACACCAGCCAACTAAATCAACTGCACTGCACTAACTCACTACCTCAATTCGGTCAGTCGAGTGATATGGCATCAGAGCGGACCCATTGAAAACACCGCTTCCGACTGTACTTCCATTGTTGCGCGTGGGCCGCTGCTTACCAATGGCTCCAATACTGTTGGTATTTACGTGAGTGTTGCCTAGCAATGATCGTTGTCTTGTTGTTTGTTTCGCTGTAGTTGCCTACCACAATATTTCTCTCTGTTCCGTGCTTCACGCCCTACCCATCCCATCCCCTTCAATTTGATCGTTTTAAAGATAGGGAGTGTCCCGTGATTTTATGTCATAAACACAGGAGATGATTGCTGAAGCCATTCTAAATGCGATATCAACTTCGGTCTTATTAATAGCAATTTCTTATTTAATCGTATCTGAAACTTAGCTTGACGTGAAGGGGTCTTTACTGGAAAAAAAAAATATTAGGAGAATAAATAAAATCCCTATATGGTCAAGAATGTCCTCTTCTCTACGTCGTCCAGACCGGTTCTGTGGCCCACGCAGCCTCCTGTCCAATGTGTACCGGAGGTTCCTTTCCCGCGGGTAAAGCGGCCAGGGCGTGAAACTGACCACTTACCTCCAACCAGTAACTAGGTCCAGAAAACGTGGGTTTATATATCAACTCCCGCATACGCCGTCATGGTGTAGTGTTTAATTAGTTAAGCACAGGGACAACTTTACCTTTCCTACCTGTAACTCTTCAAAACGACCGGCGTCAACTTGGATTCTCAGTCCGGTTAATCTCGCTACGGGACCTGTGACCCTACGAAGAACTGTACCGTTATTAACGTGCCCTGTGGCATCAGAATCCCGCTGAAGTAGTTCTCGGCTTGTGTCCACTTCGCGTACGTACATACTCCATGTTTTTCTTATGATCACATGCATAATGCTTTAAGGGACCGAGATCCGGTGAACGCGGTGGCCAATTCAGCGTACAGCCACGGGCAAGTGAACTGTTCATTCTGAAAGCAGCGGGACAATCGCTGCTGAAATTTCGGATTGCCACGTCACGCCGAGAGTGCATCTGCACTCGTTTATGCAGCGTTTTTTTTTTTTTCTAATATGGCCGGCAACTCGTTCTGCAAATATCTGGCATAAACATCAACGGGTGCCTCGCGCAAGCGCAACACTAAAAATTGCAATACGTCCGAAATTTGTTTAATACAGGACCCATGTTGGTAAACTTTTTACTGCATAATATCCTCAGGAATCTCTTCCTGAAAATACGACAAAAAGTCATAGGGTATCCATATTTTTAATCCATCACGCAATTTCCCAGTGGCGTATGAAAATATATACACAGAACTTGAATAATATTTTCTATGAAACGCACTTTGGTACATAAACAACCACAGGATCCATGAAGATATATAAATGAACACAGCGCTCAGTGAAATAAAAATATGGAATATCAAATACACAAATCAGAGAACCACACCAATGCACTAGCAGTGGACCTACTAGACAATAGCGAAACTACATACAGACTGAAATGATACACCGTCCTAACTCTACCAGACTGAGCTGAGTAAAACCTCAATACAAGAATTAAAATTACACCTGAGTGAACAAAAAGATCTATATGCGTTACGCCACTGGGCATAACTCATTCACGAGCCAGTACTTATTGAACATTTACATTTATTGCAGACTTAGCAGATTATGTGTAATAGATGTATGCTGAAAAAGACTGTTTTGGTGGAAAGTGAATAACTTTGGCAACGTTTGAAATTTCTATGTATATAGGAGTAAATTACCACAGACTAAAATTCAACACTTTTGCACAACACATGTTTCCGGAGAGTATATGAATTCGAGTGTTAGCTGGGCAAGATCCGAACCACCAACTCACTCACTCACTCACTCACTCACTCATGGAGCTGAGCCCTTCTTGCGAAGTTGCCAATTGTGCAGCTACTCAAGAACTTCCCAACATTTTATGGAACCAGAAGGTTCATTACCGTATTCACAAGAGCACTCCATTGGTCCTATCCTGTGCCAGATCAATCCAATCCATACCATCCTATCTCTCTAAGATCCATTTCAATATTGTCCACCCACCTACGTCTTGGTCTTCCCAGGCCGAACCAACAAAACAGATTTTTTTTAAAGAACTGATTCTCCTAACGGTAGCGATCCAGACTTGCATTCGGGAGGTATTCCTTTCGAATCTCAGTCCGGACACAGATTATATTGACTCAAGTTTTCCCCGAGTTTTTAGTACCTTCAGGTAAGTATCTCGATAGCCCCTCGATTATGCTACTATCGCTTCCTTTCAAATATTTTCCAATTTATCTTCTGCCAATCCTCCTACCCTTCCAGTCTGCACAGTTTATATACTGCCAGCAAAACCCACCCACATATTTTTCTCCAAAATCGTAAATCTTTATTTTACATATACAACAGACTTGTGTGTACACGCATGTGTGTGTGTGCATGCGCGCGCAAGCAAAGATAACGGATGTATGCCCAGGAAATGAGAAACAGGTTGTTATTAAGGCTAGTACGAATTAACGTTTATTTTTAGAAGGTAATTGGCTGTTCCAAAACTTCACCAGAGAATTCTTGAAACTAGCTTGTCCTATGCCCTCTAACTTAATTCGTTTGACCTTACAACTCAACAATAAAGATGCAGCATTTCTTACATTACTCAAGCCACAACAAATAAACCACTCTAACAGTTTCGTCTACTTTCTCTATCGAACTAAAATGTATTTTTGGGCTCAGTTTTTCTCTATACCCAATCACACTGTGTCTCCATTACAATGACCAATTGCTTAATATTATGTAATGAACTTATCGCTGTTTATTCTGAAGAAAAAAACGTAGAAACACGTGTTCAAAAAAAATGCTGTGTTTTGAACACTAAATCGGACTGTACACATAGTTACATGTGTGCTTTAAAGGTTTAACTGTGAACAGCACGTGACAGGAGTATCCAATAAACAATTTTAGAGGACACACAGATCGCTATAACAATATGTGGATACATAAATCTAATGATTAGCGCCCGAATGTGACTCCCGAAATGAGGAAGGTAGCCATGAGAGCAAATAATCATACAGACAAGTTGATATATGGAGAATAAAATAACATTTTGAATAAATACTCATCAGCTGTGTCCAATGAACTATTCTGCATTTCAAAAGTGCTTCAATTACTGTAATCATGTGCCTCATGCATGTTTATGTGCATGCAAATTCACTTTTCCTGGAAATTCTGAACGACGGTAACAGAACAGCACAGAACAGATCGGAGATGTGAAATAAAATATCATAGTTACTTGGCCACAAACTGAAAATATTTAGTGAGAATCGAGAAAAATACGTTAAGCTTATAAAGTAACATTTAGTTACAAAGATATATCTAAAATTCACGATGGAGTTTAGGTAAAGAAATAGAGTTATTATATATTTTCTGGGACTTCCCCTTTAACTATGGGGGCACGCGGTAGCGAAGTTGGTCGAGGCACTATGCTACAAGCCGGAAGATCGCGGGTTCAAGTCCCGATGAGGTCATTGGATTTTTTTCAGTTGACCTAATGCTTCCAGCCGCGCTATGGCCTTGGGGTCGACTCAGCCTCTAACAGAAATGAGTATCAGGAATATTCTTGGAATGTTCTTGGGGTAAAGGACTGCCGGCGCGTAAGGCTCACAACCTTGCCGCCATCTACGAGCCGATTGTCTACAAAATGTGGGAACCTCAACTTCTCACAACCCTATGGACCTCCACAGACTGTTACAGGGATACCTTTACTTTATTTTTTTACTTGTTCTCCTTGAACTCTAAAATATTCCTAAATTACATTACCGTATATTAAGATTATCAAAATAAATAACGACCACATCCCTACATATTTTCATGTGTAGTAGTTGTTGTGTGACTTATAAGACGGGCTCTGGATTTGATGATTGGATTCATTAACACCTTATAAATTCACAACTCAAGACTACGGTTAATACAGCGCTGCCGATATTCTACACACTTTACAGTTCAAGGTTACACACGCGCTAGGATTCTCAGTCGTCACTAGTCGTATCCTGGCAACGGATTTATAACAGTCTCACTGTCGCTTCAAATCAGACATGGAGTCTTCTTTGCAGAGCCTAATTCGTTTCTTGCCATTTCTTCAGAAACACGTTCGACTGCCACCACCAAAACTCGACCAAATTCTAGACAACAACTCTCTAAAACAACTTTATTTATCCTTTTGTGCCGCTTCGGCAAGGACCACGCAGAAAACAAAGTCTCTCTATTGTTGAGGAGGCTTGTTTACTAATCTATTCTTGCGGGTATGCTTCCGCCGGAAAGTGTTTACCGAAATCTGTGCTTCAGAACATGAAATACTTGTTGGTTATGTAAGGAAGGAACAGCGTATTTTCTGCGAGAAAAGACCTGACTTTTAAATTGAATCGAAATTATATATATTCCACATTTTAAACGAAACTCTGACTTCACCGACATTCTGAGAAACCTACCACAGTACAACAGATTGTTAAGAGCTCGTTAATTATATAGGACTTGTTCGCAAAAATAGACTGGACGATGTCTCTATTTTAGGATTTGTCTTTCCAAGAAAAATGCAGTTGAGACAAGAGGAGACGAAAATAAATAAGAAATGACAGCCCGTTTATGCCATTTATAAATTTGGACCGGGATTATTCCCTAATTCTCCGTGATTTCAGTCCGCAAGCGAACTATACCGACCGAGCGACCGCCGCTTATCGGCGAAGTTTAGTGCCAACTTTTGCAGATAGAGGGTGTCGCGTGGTCAGCGCGACGAATCCCCACGGCCGTTAATTTCGGTTTTCAAGACCGGGATTATTCTCTAAACGTTTACATATTCCTAGCGTCTTAGGCATGAAATAGCGGCCTCCGTAGTCTAGAGATAACGTTCCCACCTCATGACTCGTGGTACGCGGGTTCAAACCCGGCGGAGGTCGTCGAATTTTTAAGGGCGGAAAAATTCAGGGAACAAGTCCTCCGGGAGGGACTTTAAGCCGTGGGTCCCGTGTCGTAGCTTTACGGCACGTAAAAGAACCTCATATCTCCTAAGGAGATCACTGAGCCAAATTCAAGGACGTTTCCCGCCCAACAAATAGTCTCTAACACCTCTGATAGATGGGGGAAGCATTATAGATACTTCTCAGCTATTAGAGCCGGTCTCGCTGGCTGGGCGGGGCTGATGGTAAGCACCAGTACCGGTAGGATATAGAGACTGGTAGAAATCATAGAGGGAAGCACAATGGACCAATACTGGTCTAAGTGCATGGGGAAACCCACCCTCTCCAATAACTAACTAACTAATTAGGCATGAAATTCTTAGTGAAACAGAAGATAGAATCAAAATATATCCAGCACTGAGCCAGTTGAAATCCGTCCACACCCTCACACTGTATTCCTTTAAGATTAACTTTAATATTATCCACATCAACAATTAGATCTCCCAAGTGGTCTATTGGCTTCAGGTTTCCGTACAGAGTAGAGCTTATATTTCTCATTCCACCACAAACACTACTTGCCCCAACTCTTCCTCATTTGTTCACCGTAACAGTATTTACTGAAGAGTGCATTTGTTGTTGGCATGTAATGAAGTTATAATTATCGGCAGTATATCGTTGAATAAACAATAATTTGTAAACTATTTGGAAGGAAATTGTCATGACCTATACGAGGGATTACCCTGGAATTTTCTGGAGGGGCTGGAGAAAAACACGAAAAACCTCACTCAGAATAACTATGACACGACCTAGACTCACACTGAGTGTTACCCCTTGACCAACCTCTTCGGTGTGACTACAAGTTATGAAGCTCACTGTTATATAATCTTCCTACTATTACCTCCTGGGTCCACACATCCTCTTCGACTCTATTTTGAGATGCCCTCAGTATGTATTCATTCGCTAGGGTACGAGACGGTCACTGGGTAAACACGTATATATAGCTACATAATATGAAAGGCAGAAAATTTTCGGCCTAATTTCCTTACTAAAATAATAAGAGTAGGCTTATGAGCTCATCTTGCTCTCCGCGTATCCCCCCTGATTTTTTTTTGTACGAGGTCTGTGTCCGATTACGGTGGCCCCGCGGCCTAAGGCATGAACTGTCTTCTCCCGTTCAAACCCTGGAATCGTGGGTTCGAATCCCACTTGAGGCATGGATGTCCGTGCGTGTTTATTCTATGCTTGTGCTGTCCTGTGTGCAGGTAGCGCCTTACGACGGGCTGATACCCCGTTCAAGGAGTCATACCGACTGTGTAAAAGATCAGGAAAGTAAAAGTGGCCAAGGCCTAACAAAGAGCTCTAGATAGATAGATAGATAGATAGATAGATAGATAGATAGATAGGTCTGTCATATCAAAGGAAAATAGGTGATTAATTTTCCCATAACTACTCGTACTTGTTTAAAGTCCTAATTCATGTGGCAAGAATAACGGTTACTTCTATATGAAAATACTGGGCTGATACAATTATTTCACGAAATCTACTTGTTTTACGGGGTGTATCATAGCGTGCACATTCATGCAGCCCATTGAAACAGAGAAGGCGTCGTCGGTTTCAATTAGCTAACCCAGGTGGATGAGTCTGTGACAGGAACTCCTTTCCTTGATGTGGCTTTTACACCACAGAGAGACGTGCTCCCTTACAACATAAATTACGGATGCCATGATGACGGTTCATTAAAATATGAACTGTAATTACCACCAGGGGTCAGGGAATGAAACCCTACTTTAATTTCAATATAATGTAAAATACAGGTAAAACTCATCTGATAATTTGTGCGTACTAAAATGTTACAACTGCATGACGTACAAATAAAAAAATACGCGCTTTTCTCTGCTGGCTACTGAACATTAAAATATGAGGTAAAAATATACAAATTGAAGGCAAGCAGGTAATTATAAAAAAATTAGAGGTTTTCAGTTACACGTTCATAATGGCAACTCCTTTTAAAGGCATTTTTGAAATATCTAGTTCCTTCAATCCGCATAGTAAACGCTTTCATGGCCGCTCCATAGCTCAAGCGGTTAGTCGCTAGCTTCCCATCGCGGCGGCCCGGGTTCGATCCCGGGTGTGGTCAAGTGGGATTTGTGGTGGATAAAGTGGCGCTGGGTCTGGAATTTCTCCGAATACTTCGGTTTCCCCTGCCAATCTTCATTCTACAAAATTCTCCAGCATCATAATCACCCGGGGTAGGCTACAATAGGCCAATCAGTGTCCGCCGTGCCGAGTGGATCCAGTTGGACTCCACCCCTCACTAAGCGAATTAAAAAAAAAATAAAAAAGCTTTCATCATGAAACAGCTGACGAGTAGCAACAAGACTGTCGACTCATACGTCACTGTGCACCCTAAAACCCGGTCTAGTTTGCCTGATAACCAGATAAGACACAAAGAATAGCAGACAGACGAAATATTTATACTGATTATAAATTACGAAACAGAAATATACATACATCTTACCGATTTCTTTACCCTAAGAGTACTTGGCAAAGGACAGCATTTCAAACTTGAGACGAAATCACTGAGAAACAAACGAAGTGGCTTGAATCCGCAGGCGAACTATACCGACCGAGCGACCGCAGCTTGTCGGCGAAGTTAGTGCCAACTTTAGCGGATAGAGGGTGTCGCGTGGTCAGCGCGACAAATCCCCACGGCAGTTAATTTCGGTTTTCTAGACCGGAGCCGCTATTTCCTTGCAATACCTCCTCAGTTATCATCACGAGGCAGAGTGGACCACGCTCCAGACCCGCTAATTCTCAGAATATCTGGTAGTGACTGGAATCGAACCCGGGCCTCTGAATCTGTAGCCAGTAACTCTGACCACTAGACCACAAAGACGATAACGAAAACACTGATGCGTGTAATAATACTAATTCAATTCAATTAAACTCCTATATTTAAATGCTTGCCAACGGCGAGTGGGCTATAACAGGCAAGAAATGAAAGTGTGCATAACAAATAAGACTAAGTCTAGACCTAGAAATAGACGAAAATTTAATCACAGGCAATAAAATACGTAATAGAAGTAACATGATAATGACTTTACTCAGCAGGATTAAGCAAGGAAAAATATATTCTTGAAGGACATATTATATTGTAGCGTGTATAGCCGTTGCTATGCAACGATCATGAATATCAGACCCTAAGATTATACCATTTGAAGATACAATTTCACTTCTTCGTTTCTGTAGATACAGCCGAACTTGCAGTTACAGTGATTCAAAAAATTTTGTTACTAATTTATGTCATTTCGCTTCTAAGCTCGTGAAAATGAACCTCATGATTCCTCGGCAATTAATTTCAGTAGTTAAATATCTATCTACAGTTAGGACATATCCAGCATAAGAATGGGGCCGCGCAGTAGCGTAGTTGGTTGAGGCATTATGCTACAAGCAGAAGGTCGCGGGTTCGAGTCCTAATGAGGGGGATTTTTTCAATTTACCTAATCCTTCCAGCCGCACTGTGGTCCTGGGATCGACTCAGCCTCTAACAGAAATGAGTACCAGGAATCTTCCTGGGAGCAGAGAGCGGTCGGCAAGTAAGGCTGACAACTTTACCGCCATTTATGAACCGATTGTCTGGAAAATGTGGGAGCCTCGACGTCTCACAACCCTCTGGGCCACCACGTATTGTTACAAGGATAGATTTACCAGCATAAGAATATACTTGTGTAACTCCAAGAGTTAATAATACAATTATATAAATTAAAACGTTCTTTTCGTTATCGCAACAAATTTTCATCATTTGCAAGAAATTAATTTCAGTCGAGACCCCGAGTTTCCTAACCACATTGAATTGCTGTTCGAAAAACATCATCTGGATGCCATCTCGGAAACATATGTTCCGATAAAATATATTTTGTTACAACTGCTGTCACCAGAGGAAGGCTGTGCTTTTATCTTCGCTTCAGTAAGTGCCTTGCACAGGTCGTCACAAAGGAGGGGTTAAGGGGGAGAAGGGAGGGGAATTGGGGAGGAAAATTGACGGGAAGAATTTGTTCTTTATGTTTGGAGTAGTGAGTTAGAATTACCTATAT
>NW_019730110.1:772118-780650 GCF_002891405.2 Cryptotermes secundus
GTCACCGCCGTGAAAACCTCAAATCTTACATAGTGTTCCTCTCTGGGGAGACTACTAATCGACACATTCGATCAACCCTGAAGATGGAGGCCATATGTTCCTCCGTAACGTCGGTTTTCACAAGATCTACACGGTGCCACATCCCAGATGACGGCATTCTTCAATTTTGTTTCCATTAGTTATCTAACGGCGCTGTCAGCTTCGAGACTAAATCATTAATCTTAGAATGATTAATGAATATGGAGCGAGGGGTTGGTCGAATGATGATTGGCAGGGGAAATTAATGCATTCGGAGGTAACCTACCCCATTGCCACTCCGTCAACAACAAAGCCAGCTTTGCCTAACCTAGGATCAAACCGGATCTCTGCAGTGACAAGCCGGCCACTAGCCACCTGAGATATGGCACAGTCGACAAATGACCAAACCTGAGAAGCATGGATGTTAGTCCTCTGAATTATTTCAACGTAACACAGGAAAATTCTGCATAAATAAAACTGGATATTTTAAATAGTTTTTTAATTCGCGTATAACTCGTTGAAAAGAGACCCAGAGTGACATTTTGCATCAAGTAACAAACTGTCGTGGTATACTGCATTCGTAACGCAGGGATCGATATTACAGGAACCTGCTTGTACCTCTGACAGTGAATCTTTTCGCGCTGATGTCTAACATACTCTGCAAGGACAACTTTATATTTGCAGTACTCGAACCTTGACATTTTCAGACTCTGAACCAAACTGTGTGGGTTGTGGACACTGAAGAAGATAAGTGGGGTGCAGGAGACGAAAAAATTGAAAGAAATGAAAGAATATAAAGAGGGACAGTAGATTGAGCTGAAAAAGAAGAGAGGAAAATATGAGAGTAAGAAGAATAAAAAGAACAGATGGAGAGGGAGGAGAAAGAGGGAATAAGAACGACTAATCGCTTATTTTCCTTTCACAAGACACGGACCGCATAGAAAACGACGCCTCTAACAATTCTTCGTTGACACCGGAAGGTCTTTACCGAGTTGTTACAAAGCAACGACGGTGGATAAACAGATACATAGACACACGCTTTCAATAATTCTCGTATTATTGCGTGTATTCTTTGCCGCGGTAAAGTCTTTAATGAGCCGTTGCCTAGCAACGATATAATACACATACACTGATTGGAGGTATTTATGAATTACAACCTTGACATAGGCTCTGGCGCCATGATATACATGGCAAGTTTCATAAATATTAGTTCAGGCATTCAAAATTTGATAAGGGAGGGCTCACAGGTCTTTATCAGGATAAAACAACTATTATGGAAACCGGGGCCGACTGTAAAATTTTGAGTTTCCCATCATTATTTCTTTGCTTTCCGATTATGACAAAACTCCAGCTGCAACTCATAGCTATTTTGACTTAAAGGGCTCATAACTCCCAGCAGTGAGGTTGGATATGATGTGTCTACACTCAGGTGTTCCCCTTTAACTTCGCGAGCACCTAGGTTTCGCGCCTACAGTGCGTTCTTTTTGCCAAAGCATGAATGTCGGTCTGCTAACATAAGGCTCATCTCACAGCAAACTGTGACTATTTAAAATGACAAGTTCTAATAATTTAACGGTAGTCAAACAACGTGCTGTATTATTAACGCACACTTTCACTTTAATCTCGATCAACTGTAAAATAATACATGGACTAGTTCACAAAGTATGTTAACTTCTGTCATGTGGTTCTGCATAGTCTAATAGAAGTTTATCAACATTTCGGAGGAACGTACTGCCTCCATCTTCAGGTTAGAAGAGGAAGACTTGCTATATTATTATTTCCCTTCTATACTTATTTTTTGGCCATAAAGTTAGAAGCAGTACATTCTTTCGAAATTTCACTAAGTTTCTACAAGACTAAACGGCGTCACATCCGTACGTAATCTTCATGGACACCGCTCTCAGAACCTCAAATCTAGTAGCTAAAAATGTTTCTTTACAGTTTTTTTTATTCTCGTGCCCTTTCTGTTTTCGTTTCGCTGATTTCTTTGTTAAGGTCCCGATGTTTCTATGTACTTCATATAAACACATACCAAAAAATGCTTTCAGAGCGATTTAGGTACACCATCATCACCTTCATGATGATCAAGGCTCGGCAATAGGCCGCGCTATAGCTCAAGCGGTTAGTCGCTGGCTTCCCATCGCGGCGGCCCGGGTCTGGTCAAGTGGGATTTGTGGTGGACAAAGTGGCGCCGGGACGGGATTTATCCGAGCACTTCGGTTTCCCCTTGCCAATCTTCATTCCACCAAATTCTCCATCATCATAATCACCCGGGGCAGGCTACAATAGGCCAATCAGTGGACGCCGTGCCGAGTGAACCCAACTGGACTACAACCCCCACTAAGCGATTTAAAAAAAAAAAACCTTTAAAATGCTCGGTAATGCATCTGTCGCCGGTCACGGTAGCCGAGCGGTGTAAGGCATGTACTGTCTTCGCTCGCTTGGAAACCGGGACCGTGGTTTCGAATCCCACTCAGGGCATGGATATTTAGTTTGTGTGTGTTCGTTTTTCTGTGTTTGTGTACAGGTAGAGGCCTTGCGACGAGCTGATCACCCGCCCAAGTAGTCCTACCGAATGTGTAAGATCTAGAAAAACCGAAGTGAACGGAGTTCATGGAGGTAGGCCTAGGCCCACTGGGGCTGTAGTGCCAAGAAAAAAAATACATCTGTCTCTATCGACAAAGACTGCGATCCAAATTGCTAGCAAGTTGGAACTCTCATAAGAGACAGCCCAACTACAGGGAGTGGCAACCCTGCCTTATGCGAGCCCCAGGTCAAACTAGCCCGGTGGGTAACACCCGGTGAGGGCCCCTTTCCAAGTTTACGTGGCGGGTAGACAGGAGTCGTTAGCCATGACAGACAATCAATCCAAATAAAGGAGAACCCTGGATAAAAGCCGTGGTTGTCCAAGATAGTAAGTTTTGCAACAGGCTGATAACCGGCTTAAGTAAAATTAAAAGTTACTCATAAACCTCGAAGATGCTTTGAGGCCGGAAGAGGCTAACAGTTTGGAAGCAGGACTTGCCGTGCACGAGCATGTCCAGCCCTGAGTTAGAGCATTATCAACTGTGCAATGAATGACCCGGCGGATATGGCCACAAAAGCAGACAATACCAGACATTCACTCTGCAGTTTTGTTAAACTAAACTAAATAAACAGCGTCGTTTAATGCGCCAAACTTATCAGCAGAACCCTGAAACCCATCACAAACCTGAGGTAAGAGCTTATGGTTGATGGCACACAATTAGATACACCTTTGGCGCACTAAGTGGTTAATTTCACATCCGTCCCAATCTGTGGTTTTTCACTTTCCATTAATTTCGTTTTGCTTAAAGTAAATATTATGGCGTGCTGTCTGGGAGCCGGCCTATAAGACGTCCATCACTAGTCAACGGCTAGCAATTCCTAGACAGCGAAGCCTTGGAAATCGTTGCCCCGGAAATAAAGTCTAACAGTGGGGTATCCACCGTTTCAAATTAATTGTTTGAGGCAGACGTTCGTTGCGTAGCAGCGGACGAAATTAACCCTTCGACAAGGTATTCCCTATTCAGTCCGAGTGCAAGATATAACAAATGGTATTCGGCAAGAGACCAGGAGAGTTCGTATCCGACAAGGGACCAAGGACAATTGAGCTCCGAGCAGAGCAGAAGACACTTCACCGAGATTAGAGTGAGAGAGTGTATAACATTGAAGAAGAAAGGTCCGAAGACGTTACAAGTGTGAACAGTTGTTTTTGTGGGGTAAAAGGGACTGTCAAATAAATATTCGTTCAAATCCGAGAATCCGCACAAATTTCTTATCGTGTGCCCTAGCAAACACGCGACAATATCATTAAACTCGCCTTCTGAGCATTGTTATTTGACGGCCCTTAACAACATGAAGGACATAAGATATTCAATATATTTACGATTACAGCGTTCCTAATAATCCTATGAAAGCTTTCGTCACTGAAGGGTAATGTCTTGTAGGATATGACGTTGTGTACACGAGTTATGTGCTCAACGACGTTTGTTAAGTGACGTATATTCGACTAATGGGAACATACTGTCATGTGTATTAGTGACTATAGACGGGGTTTGGATTTGTGAATAGATTTATTGACCACTCACATATCGTAACTACAAATAAATATTACACCATTGCTGAGTTTCACACTACAAATCACTCAACACTAAGTCTTTAAGTCTGCTTTCACTAGCGTTGCTGGGTAACAGGTCTCAATAATGACTATTTCTCTGCAATGTTTTCATTGGTCGTTTCCTGGTAACGAATCTTAGCGATGGAGATTCTTCAGCTTCCGTTGTCCGCTAGTTAGCACTCCACAGCCGAAAACTGAACTCAGCTGAACTACTGAACTCCCAACTCAAGTCAAATTCAAAGTCACATTGCGACTGACGGTCAGTCAGTCGGTAAGTCTTCGTGTCGAACCTCAAGTGTTTGACAATTACGGCCTTGTTTTTTGTGGGCGCCCTCTCTGACGATAGGACGGGTCTGTCTTTTGTATACGCTGCTGGTCCTTGTCAGTGCAGTCTTTCTCGAGTCCGAGTCCCTTGGGACTCGAGACCATATTTTGCTGTCTCAAATTTGAGACTTCCCTTTTCGTCGCCTCCTACGACTCGCAGGGCCACGGTGGAGGTATTCGACCCCGTCGCCACACGGGTTGAACTCGGGATATTGTTCGCCTCCCGTTATATAGATTCGGGTCGGACCACACGGAAAACACGTGTCACGTGTCAAGAATGCATGTTTATTTGCCCGTTATCTAGCACTAGGCATGGTGAGGACCACATAGAGAACACTTCTTCTGTTATCAGAATGCGCGCTTATTGGTCCGTTGCCTACCACTGGGCATGGCGCGCACCATATAGAGAACACTTCTTCCATAAATTTTATATTATTGCGTGCCCATATTTCGGGCCTTGCCTACGTTTTTTTTATTTAACTCCAATAATTATACAATCTATCCATTAAATGTGGATAATAAGTACATTTTGTGGGTGCTTAAGAATGGGTGTACATATAATACATACCAATAGGGCACATAAAAATTACGATAACAGCACTACACTGATAATTGAAGGGTAAAATAATATAAAAAAATACACGGACACCGCAAGAAGAAAGTAGCGCAAGAAAAGGTAGAGTTACATTCTCAAGAAAATGCATTCTTTTGTGAGAAACGAAAATGCAAGAATATTTTAACAATCTAAATTAAGAACTGGCCGGTCACGGTAGCCGAGCGGTCTAAGGCATGTACTGTCTTCGCTCGCTTGGAAACCGGGATCGTGGGTGTTTAGTTTGTGTGTGTGCGTTTTTCTGTGTTCGTGTACAGGTAGAGGCCTTGCGACGAGCTGATCACCCGCCCAAGGAGTCCTACCGAATGTGTAAGATTTAGAAAAACCGAAGTGAACGGAGAAGTTCATGGAGGTAGGCCTAGGCCCACTGGGGCTGTAGTGCTAAGGAAAAAGAACTTAACTAATGCACTGTAGCGGTATCAACAAATGAATAGGTGCCTGAGGATGACCAAGCAAGGCCGAGCTTTGTAGCTGTTTAATTGTAATTTTAATATTATTTTAAATCAAGAAGAAACTGTAAACAAAATTGCATTAAAGTCGGAAGTAAGCCTGTGAAGTCATTAACACTTGAGCCAACTTGCTCGGTAAACTACGGTGGTAAATCTGAGAGAGACAATGTAAATATAATTCACCATATTTTGAAACATACAGTACGCGTGTGGTAACATGTCAAAAGTTGCGGAACCATAAAGCGAGAGAGTTTGGTTCCACGCATGAACCAACTCAACCGCTGGAATGCCCTCACTCTACTCCGACAGAGAGGAATACAATGGCCGGTTTGTGGCACCAAATTTTACTCAGTTCCACACACACTTATTAGTCTAAAAAATTAGCCACTCCCCTTTGAATACTGGTTTCTCCTTTCACTTACAGACTTCGCAGGCCTACCACGAAACGATTTATCTTTATTCGGCGACCGTTCTCACAACAATTACTTCTCCTTTACAACAAAACCTGTAACATATCATACACTCGATTTAAAATGATACGTATAATTCTGTATTTAAGCATCCTGTTGCATTGGCCGCGCCATAGCTCAAGCGGTTAGTCCCTGGCTTCCATCGTGGCCGCCCGGTTTCAATCCCGGGTCTGGTCAAGTGGGATTTGTGGTGAACAAAGTGGCGCTGGGACAGGTTTTCTCCGAGTACTTCGGTTTCCCTTGCCAATCTTCATTCCACCAATTGCTCCACAATCACCCTCACCTATCATCTGGGACTGGTACAATAGACCAGAATTGGCCGCAGTACAAGGGACTAAGTCCCACCCCACTAGCAATAAAAGAAATCCTGTTGCATTACTATATCTAATAATGTTTATGTACTACACAGCCCGTCAACAATGCATCAATTTGTTCCTTACACTTTCACTTTCGACACAACATGTTTCGGCCCTAAATGGTCATCTTCAGGTGTCTTACTATGCTAAAACTGCTACACTACACTATTATTGTCCATTCGCTGCATATGCGACTACAAGCTTCATGGTTTAAAACGTCATACTCGTAGTCAATTGATATGTGTTAAAATAGCACACGCTGTAGTTCGCTTAATTTAAATCGACAAAGTCCATTACAATTTTGTATTAAAATTTTCTATTAAAATTTCCTTTAAATCTTTAAAATTGTTATTACACCTCACAAGGGGCGCCGTCCACTCGTTTTGATCTGTATCCTTTAATTCAGATGCTTAAATGAGGCAGTCTGTTCTTCTATTCGTAAGGCCGTTGTTGTGTTACGTCTGCATCTGTAACACTTATACTTACTGTAGTACTTATCTGTATACTTATAATAATAATTTGTAGGCACTAGAGTCCGTGATGAAATTTGGTAATGTCTTACAGTATCTTAATCACATAGACAGTCGTTGGAACTTATGATGCAAGGGTAGAGTAGTTGGTTCCCGATGAGGTCATTGGATTCTGCAATTGACCTAATCCTTCAAGCCGCACTGTGATCCTAGGGTCGACTCAGCCTCTAACAGAAATGAGTATCAGGAATCTTCCTGGGGGTAAAGGGAGGCTGGCGTGTAAGGCTGACAAACTTACCGCCATCTGTGAACCGACTGTCCAAAGAAAATTTTGGGAGCCTCGACGTCTCACAACCCTATGGGCCTGCACTGCCTGTTACAAGTATATAGTTGCATAAAGGAACAATAAAACTCCACAAAATTAAGGTGATTTCTGGACTAGACCTGTTACCACGCAACTACTGGCTTCTTCAGGGGGGCTCATATGCAGTTAAGTTAGGTCGTTGTTGGGGAGTTTAGTGGTTTTCGCCTCACGCAACTCTCGACATGCGCTCTCTCAATACACTACACTTCACTGTAGGGTCACGCCCTAGCTTATGTGGATTATACGCAGGAATGGAGTTTAGATACAGGCCTCCTTTATGAACACACTACAACCACTACTGTCGGTACGTGTACCGAAGGTTCTCAGTCATATAAAGCAAACACACCACGCGGCATGAGAGTGTTTGTTAGTGGCTGCTATGTCACAGCATTGCCATAATTGTTACACCTGCTTCACACAGCGTGGTAATGAAAACACGGCAGTGTGTGTGATCCCGTGGGACTTGGTCTGCTGAGCGAGGCGTAAGATTTCAGGCTCATTAAATTGCTCGTTCGGTCCGGAAAGCGTTCCATCTCTACTGTGGAAATTGTTCCTGCAACGTGTCTTGAAAAGGCTGCAGTATGATAGCAGCCCTCTTTGAGAACCTAACATTCCTTCAGCTCCACAACTAGAAAGTCTATTTTCGCATTCACAGAAACATGTATAATATGATATGAAACGCATGTTACCGTATGTATGTGGGACTTGGCTGTAAAAGAGAACAAGTGTATGGGCCGTTACGGTCAGAAGCAGTAACTTCTATCTCTGGCTCTACAGCCCTTTGCTGGGCCTTGGCCGCTTTTCCAGGTTCCTGATCATATACACAGACGGCAGGACTCCTTGGACGGGGGATAAACCCATTATAAGGTCTTTACCTACACACAGAACAACACAAACACAGACTAAACGCACACAGACATCCGTACCTCGAGTGGGATTCGAACCCATGATCCAAGCGTTCCAGCGAATGAAGACAGCTCATACCTTACACCGCGCGGCCACTGTGATCGGCACGTACTTACTTAGCAACACTTATTTAAGGTAAAATGATACTGATACTGAAGTACGTTTGGAGTGGGGGTAGCTCAGTCGGTATAGCGACTGATTATGGGGCTGGTCTGTCGAGGTTCTAATCCCGGTAAGGGCAAGATTTTTTCTTTCCCACGACGTTCAAACCGGTTCTTGGGCACACCTAACACACCGCTCACATCCATCTAGTGCAGAGTTTAAGGACGGTGGAGCTATGCCTCCACTTCCACATATACAGTGCTTCATGAATCAAGCACTGGGCCATCTCGTTACTAAACTGTGCTCAAGAAAAATCCTATGC
>NW_019730110.1:783336-808467 GCF_002891405.2 Cryptotermes secundus
TGCATTGCATGCCATTATGTCAATGTAAAATTATTTAAAAAGTATTTTAAAATATTCGTGAGTTATAATAAATTTTTTGTATACTAAAATCTTGTTAAGATATTCATCTTATCTGTTACAACACCCGCAGCCAAAAAGGGAACACGCATCATGAGACGCGATACACACGCCATATAAGAGGAACGACTCCCATAGTGGAGGAACCATGCGCGGGTTTTAAATTGTAACAGATAAGATGAATATCTTAACAAGATTTTAGTATACAAAAAATTTATTATAACTCACGAATATTTTAAAATACTTTTTAAATAATTTTACATTGACATAATGGCATACAATGCAATAGATTAGTGTAAATGGAGCACCTGATGATGGCACTATGGTGCCGAAACATGTTGTGAAGTGACAGGTGAAAGTGGATGCACTGCAGGACGGACACTGTATATATATATCATGGACGAAAATCAGTGCAACAGGACGCTAAATACAACATTTAGAGATGTGTTAATTACACGTAGTTATTCAGATCTGCTATAGGCCACGTTTGACAACGGCATGTACATATGGCACTGCAGTGTCAACCCGCTCACAAATGTCCAAATCAAAATTGTCTGTCTGCTTATTTCGCCTGTTTTGAAGTAACAGGATGCAACGCCACGTCGTTAAATCTTTTGCAAACCAAAAACGGATTTGAATGCATTCCGTTAATTATCTTGCGGCAATTATGATCTGAGTTTATTAATTCACTGACAAATCATACGTTTGAATTAACGGAAAATGAATCTTACTTTCGATGATTTTTCCGTTTGTTTATAAAAAAAAATATTTATATCACTTAAAATTGTTTCATTACGTAGTAAATTGCATGAACAAATTCACTGGGAGAAAATTGGGCACACCCTCAGCAAAATTAACGGAACTGAGTGCCTTACAAAGAGCGCACGTAATTAAATTAGTTCACAGTCTATTTCAGCGTATATAGACCTGAAGTAACTCATAGTGACTAGCGTAACTAGAGGTATCTTTAGACGAAGGTTGCATTTCGATCTTAGAAAAAGCAAGAGCCATGACACTGAGACACAAAATTATTAAGGGTAAAAAGCATCTGCCGGTCACGGTAGCCGAGCGGTCTAAGGCATGTACTGTCTTCGTTCGCTTGGAAATCGGGATCGTGGGTTCCAATCCCACTCAGGGCATGGATGTTATTTTGTGTGTGTGCGTTCTTCTGTATTTGTGTACAAGTAGAGGCCTTGCGACGAGCTGATCACCCGCCCAAGGAGTCCTACCGAATGTGTACGATCTAGAAAAACCGAAGTGAACGGTGAAGTTCATGGAGGTAGGCCTAGGCCCACTGGGGCTGTAGTGCCAAGGGAATAAAAAAAAGCATCTAATCTAAGTAGAAGCCCATGAAAAAGAAGTTAATTTATTACAGAAGGATCAGAAAAAAAATGTAAATGTGAGATACAGAATTAATGAAGGAAAATTGTCACTAATCTAACTCTATGTTCCTGAAGAAGGAAGTGGTAGACCCATAACACTGACACTGAGAAAGCGTAGAGCGAGGCTGGCACTAATTAAGTGTATCTCCCCGCAATTATGCCATCTAAAATAACTGAATATTTCTTGGTGATGAACAATTGAGATTTCGTAATATCAGCTGAGCATTTTAATGTAAGAATATGGAATAAGTTTACATCAATAAAAATGTCATAGATAATAAGGAATATAATATTTTGAATCATAATAGGAAACTCTTGATAGTTTTTGACCTGAAAGCAGAGATATTTTAATCCGTGGATAAACATATTTATAAGTATAGGTGGCTCACCGGGTACAGTAAATGCAATAAATACAGATATAAAGCAGACAAAACGAAATGTACGTGTATATCCAAACAGAGGAAGCTGTACAGCCCAAATATTTCGATAAAACCATATTTTAATATGCATATTGATGGAATGCTGAGACAATAAAAAATATAGCTATGTTATTTATTAGAATTTTATAAATATATTGCAGATCTCAGTGGTCGCCCGGACCAAGGCAGGAACTGTCTTCATTCGCTCGAACGCTGGGATCGTGGGTTCGAATCCCACTTGAGGCATGGATGTCTGTGAGCATTTATTCTCATTGTGTTGTTCTGTATTTCGGTAGCGGCCTTGCGACTAGCTGATCTCTCGTCCATGGAGCCCTATCGACTGTGTATAGGATTGAGACACTAAAAGAACAGCCAAGGTCGAACAAAGGGCTATAGAAGCATAGATACGTAGGTAGATAGATAGATAATTATCTTTTTGCCTTAATATTAATTATAGTTTTTTACATAAATGCTCATAAAATTTTGTTTCATCACCACCTCCTCCGGTCAGGTGAGGTCAACAAATTGTCACCCCTTTGACGCAAAACCTTTATGTTTCGACCTGAAATGTAGTTAACATGAGGCAATCTCGTTTAGCCTGTAGCAGTATCGCACCATAAGCTCATAGATGTGCCCGACACACTCTGTAATAAAGTTACTAACGTGACTGAGTTTCGCCTGTTGCAGCTTTTTTGTTTTACATGGATCATATTCGTTGTCCAAAACCTAGTTTTCTTATACCTCCGCGCAGGAGACTCCGAAACCAATCCCGATAGAATGACTGTACCTCATAATACTCTGGTGGATATGAGGCTCTCAAAGCGGTGACTATGAAGGGTACTGTCTTCTGGGATGTGACGCCGTGTAGTCGTGTCGAAGGTCATAAAGCAACCCAGAAGAAGCAAGCTGCAAGCAAGGGCCGCTCCATAGCTCAAGCGGTTAGTCGCTGGCTTCCCACTGCGGTGGTCCGGGTTCGATCCCGGGTCTGGTCAAGTGGGATTTGTGGTGGACAAAGTGGCGCTGGGGCAGGTTTTCTCCGAGTACTTCGGTTTCCCCTGCCAATCTTCATTCCACCAATTGCTCCACAATCACCCTACCTATCAACTGGGGCTAGTACAATAGGCCAGAAGTGGCCGCAGTATAAGGGACTTAGTCCCACCCCAATAGCAATAAAAAAAGCTGCAAGCAACGTTTTTATCATGCAAACTCGTTCTTAAAGAACTCCGTGCGTTTAGCCCGCAAGCGAACTATACCGACCGAGTGATTGCTGCTTGTCGGCGAAGTCAGTGCCAACTTTGGTCTGGTGGTCAGAGTTCCTGGCTACAGATCCAGAGGTCCCGGGTTCGATTCCATGAGCTACCAGATTTTCTGAGAAGTAGTGGTTCTGGAACGGGGTCCATTCAGCCTCGTGAAGAAAACTGATAGCTACTTGAATGGAAAAGTAGATGCTCCGGTCTAGAAAATCGAAATTAACGGCCGTGGGGATCCTTTGCGCTGACCACGCGACATCCTCTATCTGCTGAAGTTGGCTGCTTCTGCATTTTCTTAGGAGAGTCTCGTTAAAATCGCGAGTCACGTCGGTTAGAATACGAAACATGAAAAATATGAAATAAGAGTGCTGAAAAATTGTCTGCGATGTTCGATGCAGATAACTTATGATTCCATCTGAAAGTTCTTCTAAATAATTGTCATATGCTCTTAGGTTCAGTAATTATTTAATGTTCATATATAAAGCAAAAGCCAGTCACGGTAGCCGAGCTGTCTAAGGCATGTACTGTCTTCGATCGCTTGGAAACCGGGATCGTGGGTTCGAATCCCACTCAGGGCATGGATGTTTAGTTTGTGTGTGTGCGTTTTTCTGTGTTTGTGTACAGGTAGAGGCCTTGCGATGAGCTGATCACCCGCCCAAGGAGTCCTACCGAATGTGTAAGATCTAGAAAAACCGAGGTGAACGGAGAGGTTCATGGAGGTAGGCCTAGGCCCACTGGGGCTGTAGTGCCAAGGAGAAAAAAAATATAAAGCAAAATTAAATAACAGGAAAAGAACCTGTTTTAAAATTCAATGGTAACATACGTTTCTAAAATATATTCAGAGGAAATGTGAGGGATAGCCATATTGTATCAAATAAAGTATAATGAAAACCTCCATTATCGTCCTCACGAAATATTCATCAACCTCTCTCTGACAAACCTACTGTACTCGGAAACTTGTAATATAATTCAACTTGCCTGCAGCAACCAAATCATTCCAAAATACTTTTCATACGAACTGATGTGTATCACAAGTTAAACTAATAACTTTTGTTTATGAATTGCCATTTTTCAACGAGTTCTATTGATAAGGAACAGAACGTGCATTAATTAGACACTAATTGGCAATTTTAAGGTCAAATATACAGCGTCCATACGAAAAACTGAGGAAAAATAAAACTTTTGAATGGGATTGTATGAAGTACTTTATGTATTATGTAGAGATGAATAAGGAACAGACTCTGAAGCAAAGCATCATTGGCCCTCTTGAAAATTGTCTTCCTACTGCAGCAAACGGTTTGGGAATGGGTTATTGTTTACTCAAAGACTCGAAGTTGTAAGGGCACCCTGTGTTATCACATTTTATATGATTTGATTAAATAATCTCAAGGACAGAGTAATTATTTTTACAATTTAAATGACTTTTCAAATAATCACCATTAATTTTCGCCTTTGATTCTTATATTTCCTCACGCTTCCACACAACTTGCGGCACAAGTAGCTTCTACAGTAAGGTCTACAAGTACATTGACACAAATACAATTCTGGACATTATCCATCTTCCTGTTTTTGCCTAAAACACAAAGTTTCGGAGATATTTCTCCGAAACGTCGGGAACTCTACGGACTACATAGCGTTAGACACCCGGAATACCGTACTCTCCATAGTCACCATCGTGAGAATATCAAGTCAGAATTACATCTTAATTATTAGTGTGCTCCAAACTGTTGTCTCTTACAGCGTGGGTCGCGACCCTCTCTGAGACTGTGGGTCGAGTTCTCAAGGATTAGGTATATTTAGACGGAAAAGATTTACACTGACATGCTGTTCACCTTGGTCTGGTGCAACAACAACGTTCGGCCTAATAGCTTTCTGAGACACTGTATGTTCAGTTTAGTACAGTAAATTACTGCTGGCCCTCGCCAGCACAGTCATTCTTGGTTTCGGGCCACGTCGGGACTTATTTTGAAATTGGGTCTCCTCTTCGACGAGGGGTGCGGTGTGACTGCTACTGGTCACTCCTCGTTTATTGAGGAGTGATTCTGCCGGGTCTGACCCTCATTCNAAAGAAGACGGTGTTTTAAATAAAAACAGAACCATGGATAATGTCCAGAAACATAATGGTTGTTAACTTCTCTAATGTCGTAACATAACATCTGAGGGCAGAAAAGATGCATGGGGAAGGCACATGGGGACTGTTCGCTTCCACGTTGATCATATCCAAGATAAAGACAAAGATGTAAGGGGCAAGCTGGACCAAGCGGCAATGCTTCTACCTTACACCCGGGGAGTTCCCGTTTCGGAACGGGAAAGAACACCGCTTACTCTAAGATACCTGACGGGAACACGGCAACATGCGCATTTTCTTTCCGCCAGCTTCTGATGGTTTCTTGGCTTATACTTCGACCGCTAGGGTGAGGAGACATATTTCTCCGAAACGTCGGGAACTCTACGGACTACATAGCGTTAGACACCCGGAATACCGTACTCTCCATAGTCACCATCGTGAGAATATCAAGTCAGAATTACATCTTAATTATTAGTGTGCTCCAAACTGTTGTCTCTTACAGCGTGGGTCGCGACCCTCTCTGAGACTGTGGGTCGAGTTCTCAATGATTAGGTATATTTAGACGGAAAAGATTTACACTGACATGCTGTTCACCTTGGTCTGCTGCAACAACAACGTTCGGCCTAATAGCTTGCTGAGACACTGTATGTTCAGTTTAGTACAGTAAATTACTGCTGGCCCTCGCCAGCACAGTCATTCTTGGTTTCGGGCCACGTCGGGACTTATTTTGAAATTGGGTCTCCTCTTCGACGAGGGGTGCGGTGTGACTGCTACTGGTCACTCCTCGTTTATTGAGGAGTGATTCTGCCGGGTCTGACCCTCATTCACTCACTTATTCAGTTTGACTCAGCGGTAACTGCGCTCTAGTCATATCTCATTAATCCTAACGACATTATAATCTTCAATCATGCAGAGGTTGCTGAAATATATGTATTATTCTAGGGTCTGGCGGTATCACAATATTTCAGAACCCCTGTTGTATGTCATAACACACTCTCCCATACAGTTCGAGCAATCGAATATTGTCCACGACCGGTGCAGGGCCCCACACGCCACAGAGTGGGCTTATCTAGCAGACAACACTGTTACATCCATTAGCGCCACTCAGAGTAGTCGCCTAATGGTTACGATACGAAAGGCGAACTGCGCTGATGCGACCCATTTCAGAGAAAGGATTAGCTGAACTCGGTGTGAAATTTCCTGGTAATAATGACGCTGGGGAAGAGGTTATATTCGCAGCTGAAATGTGGTGTTAAGCACTTCATACTAAACAGAAAGTTACAATAAATCTTACATCGAAATACAAAGCACATCAGTTTGAAAGTCAGGAAATAGCTGCATCATTTGGTTCGGGATATTTCGTCTTCCAGTATCTTCAATGAAAATTTAAAGATTAAAAAATATCTCTCTACAGTATAACGTCACAATGATGCTTCATGAGATTACAGTAACACATGGTCTACATTCCTCTTTTGCTTTCCAAAACTGAAAAACTATTTCAATCTACCGCTACAGTAATAATGCATATATCCTATTGGTGGAAAGAGACCACTGGGAAGACCAAGATGTAGGTGGGTGGACAATATTAAAATGGATCTTTAGGAGTTAGGATGGGATGTGTGGCTCAGGATAGAGACCAGTGGAGGGCTCTTGTGAACATGATCATGAACGTTCAGGTTCCGTAAAATGCTGGTAAGTTCTTCAGTAGCTGCAACACTAGCGGCTTCTCAAGAAGGGCTCAGCTGCATGAGTGGATGAGTGAATACTACACTACATCTCTGAATCGAAGTAGGCTATTATTTCCCAATGAATCAATAACTTTAAGGTAAACCTGCCTATTTACCGAGGCACAGGGCCGTGAGGATGTGTTAAGGAATGGATGTAAGTTCGGTACATCCTGGAAATTCGAACTAACTGGAGATAAGTTGTCAGATTTATGCTACGGGTTTAGGATCTCAGTGCATCCATCCTCCAGTAATCGCTTATGTTTTAAATCAGGTTGGACGAGGGTCACAGCCCATCTGTACGTCTGGCAAAGAGGGACATTCCTACCTGTAACCATCACCTTCACTGACAGAACCATTCTAGCTCAGATAAATACTAGCTATACTAGTAAATATTTCGCAGAAAAAAAAAATATATGCTTAGTGTCCCTTTTCAATGTTTTTTCAGCAGAACAGGAACATCGGAGCGAACAAAGCGATTTCATAGTCGGATGGTCACTGTAGCTGAATATGCACAGTATCGGCCAGGCAGGACAGACAGCAACAAGACGCCTGGCGTGTATGCTAAACGTGTCCAGCTACAAAAAAGTACAGCACACAGAACCTGATATCCTGACCGGGCTTTCGTGGTCTATTTGACGATGTGAATACTGGGATGAAACTTTCAAATATATTGCAATCTCCAACTCTCATGTACTTCGCGTCAAAATCACTACCCCACTTCTTAATGAACCTTTCTTTGTGGATCAAACTTGAAGTTCATGTCTGGAAACCATATCCGGAGTTCTATGTTGAAGTATTAAACTAGGTCAAGGCTGTGCTCTTAATATCCGAAACTGCGTTTTCAAACACCGATGGTACTCTTAAGAGATATTACATACGAAATTACTAATAAACGCTTTTCACAAGGCCGTGACACACATCAGGCGGTCACACACTGGTCCTCGTACATAGTTACTCCCTTTTCGGAGGGAAGTATCGCTTCAGTCTTCAAGGTATACAAGTGCTAGCCCGAAGCAGACCGCAGCACGTCATGTACTTTGCACTCTATGCAAAGGTAAAAGGTAAAATTGTCCTTGTGTTTAACTAATTAAGCACTACTCCATGAAGGCGTATGGAGGAGTGGATATATAGATCCACATTTTCTTAACCTCGACACTAGCTGGAGGTGAGTGGTCAGCTTCACGTCCCGACCGTTTTACCCATGGGGAAAGAGCCCCCGGTACCCATAGTATAAGAAGTTGGGTGAACCCCAGAGCGGTCTGGACGACGTGGAGAAAATTCCTGACCCTACCGAGACTCGAACTCCGACCCCTCGGTCGTTGAGCCCGTAGCCCGTCGCTATGTATCTGGGTCCCATTTATGCCGACATAATAAACATTCTACAGAGGCGCTTTATCTTTACTATTTGATGAAATCATTACGATAAACGCATTAAAATCTTATTTGTCGGCAAAGCAACTTCACGTGAAATAGGTAAGGCAAGTCTGTCTGTCTTTGAGGTATAGCGCAGTCAGTATAGCGACTTGCTACGGGCTGGACGACCGAGGATTCAGAGTTCGAATTCTGGTGGGGGAAAGAATTTTTTCCCCCCCCAAGTCGACCAGACTGGCTCTGGGGTCCACCCAACCTGCTATCCAATGGGTATAGGGGGCTCTTTCCCCGGGGGTAAAGCGGCAGGGGTGCGAAGCTGACCACTCTCCTCCAGCTAGTGCCGAGGTCAAGGAAATGTGGATCTATACATCCACTCCACGACACGCCTTCATGGAGTAGTGTTTAATTAGTTAAGCACAGGGATAAATTTACATTTTTTTTACCTTTTTGGTTCAGTCATGACTCGGATGATTTCCGTGGGAGATTTTGCTACAATATGCATGCTGTTTCACAAACTGATTCCAGATACCTGCACAATTATTTTTTGAAATGTTGTCATCACTGGACTCGCCTCTTTCACAGAACATAATGAGATTTTGAAGGAAATACAGAAAGAAAGATATGAACTTCATGTATTGGCTGGTCCCGTAGAAAGTAATTCACAGAATTGAGCTTTAATTACTCCAACTTTTTTCTTGACATCAGAGAGATTTACTGTGAGACGCGGGTTATCCCTGTCTGAAACATTTGACTGCTACCAATATTGGAATATGTAATAATTTAATTTATCTTCACTATCTCTTTAAGATGAGCTAATTTTATGGATTATATGTCTAAGACAGCTAACACAAACTCACATATCATTTAATTAAATCTCTGTTGTTCCTGGAGTTCATTTAAGTCTTAGTCATAAGGTTATATTAAGACACGTTTCGTTGCATGTTTCAAATCGCAGATCAATAAATCTGGGGGAAATGATATCGATTTAAAAAATCAACTGTATAACGCAAATAGCAAATACTGGGAATGAATGAATATATGAAACAATAAGCAGTGTTACATAAATTACAGTACTACAACGTTTATACTGTCACGTGCATAGGTGCGAATATTAGACGGGGTATGGATTGGATGTTTCGATTTACTGACACCTTATACGCACAACTCGTAACTACAAAGTAATTATAACATTATGTCTTCACAATCTTCACTGGTCGTATCCTGGCAACGGATTTTTAACAATCTCATTGTACCTACAGCACATATGAAGTCTTCAAGCCACACACTAAGTTTTCTCTCCGCATGGTAACATTTAAGTCTCGACTGAACTGAACGGAACTCAATAATTCTGATGCCTCAGTTCCTCAATTCAACTCCCCCGCTCCAAAGCTCACAACCCGGCAGGCTGGCGTTTCGAAACTAAACGGACTCGTTGCCGTTTCTTCTTAATCATCTTCGACTGCCGACTCAGGAGACTCCCTCAATTCTATATCTCAGTTGGCCTGGCATCTTTGTTATATTGAGTCGGGCGGACCCACAGAAAATACCGTTTCCAAGGAAATGTGTTTGTGTCGCCCATCAACGGCATTTTACTAAGAACCTGCTGGCGTTCACACGTTGTTTCGTCTCCGCGGAAACCTGTTTACCGAGCTGTTGCCCAGCAATGAACATCTACTCTTACTTCACTATTCCGACTTTCGGGCGTCATGTCACAATACTTTCTCTCGAACGATAATTTTGTACTTATTCCTATAAGATTCATTGACGCTGTTTCAACTGAATATTTTATGGGAGAAATCTATAATGTCTTATCTCAAGTGTTGCTCCTGCATTGGCCAGGATTTACTGAGATACGTCATGAGATCATCTCAAAATGACCACCGACAGCCAAATAAAAATCAAGCGCTTTCCGCTAAAATAATTTTCTGAATATTTTAAGCAAAACGTGATGTATTTTTATAATATTGCATTCTGTTTTTGTAAGAAATACAAATTATGCCACTGTGTGACTGCACTTAAAGTTTAGATCGATATCAGTTCCACGAAATTATTTGGTCACATGGCCGTTATCAGGTGGCAATTACACTTAAATTACACAAAAACCGCCGAAAACCTAAGCAGCGACTTTATGTTGCATTTTATTATACATTACAGGCCTGTGTTTTCCAAAATCGGGTTATACAAATGTTAAACCTTACTAACATCTACACATTACGATCTACTGTACTGTTTTGATAGCTTATTTAATATATTTCTACATATTTTACAAATAATTTAATTTTTTTAATCTTTATAAATTGCAAGATGAGTCAGACTTGAAATATATATGGGCTTCAAATGAATGGCAAAAGCCAAAGCTATCCGTGTAACAGGACGTGGGGATTCATAGGGTTGTGAGATGTCGAGGCTCCCATATTTTCTTTATAGAGTCGGCTCACAGTTGGCGATGAGGTTGTCAGCCTTACGAGCCGGCCGCCATTTACCCCCAGGAATATCCCTGGCACTCATTTTTGTTAGAGGCTGAGTCGAGCCCAGGACCATAGTGCGACTGGAAGGATTAAGCCAATTGAAAACCTTATGACTTCATTTGGATCGAACCCGCGACCTTCTGGCTTGTAGCATAGTGCCTCAACCACGTGAGTTACCGCATGCCCCACTCCGAAGAAAGTGCTCTTTACAAATACTCAGTCTTGATTCTGAAAATTTTGATAAAATTGGTAAGTGACAAATCCGCTTTCAAACGAATTTAAATACATTTTATTTTAGCACGAAATTAAATTCGATATGTGAAACTTCATTATGGACTCCTTGAACAGCAACGGGCCATTCTGTTCATCAACATTCAATTACGAATTTTCCACTCGACGAGAGATTCACTGATCTGTGCTAACGACAACAGCCACATTCTATATTCTGATTAATGGCGCTTTTAATTACAATAGTCCTTCCGTGATAATGTGATGGGCCATTGACTTAAACGGTTTTTAACTGACCGTCATCCCCTCCCTCTCACGCCACTGTTCCATGACTCGAGAATTCGTTGAAATTCGGTTACGAGGAAATACATGCGCAGTAGCACAGCGTTAAGAGCAATTTGCTGATGGAGGCAGGATTATCAGGCATTAATACACATATCATAATATGAGGAGGGCTTTATTCGGTGTATACATGTTATTGGACGCTAATATTCCGAACTTTATTAACAATAACCAGTTTCAATATAAAATCACAGCAAGTAATTATATTAATTGCCGGTTATTGTTCATAATTACCAGGTAATCAATGTTACCATAGGCTAACACATGCAGCATTTAAAAGTCTCCTAAAGCTGCCCATTTAATGAGCGGCAGTTATGTACTAGAAGAGGATCTAGGGCGAATTTTCGTCATTGTCACGTACGAAGATACCAAAGCCGGCTCAATTTCAAGGTCGATCCTGAGGGTAACGGCAGCACGTTCCTCCTACAAGAGTACGCTGTGTTGCAACTCAGAGGATAACCAGGCTTTCACCCTGTGTAATTTCTCTGTGTAAAGTTAAGTTTCCGGTCTAGAAAACCGAGATTAAAGGCCGTGGAGATCCGTTGCGCTGACCAATAAAATAGCGACCGTGCTTGAGGGGTATACTACAGAAGAACATCGTTCTGTTGTGCAATTTTGTGGGCAAAAGGATTCAATGCAAAGGTCATTCATAGAGAAATGTTTCCTGTTTACGGTGAGAGGTGTTTCTCGCGTAATGAGTTTCACAGCTGGGTCGAAAAATTCTCTCAGTGACGTTCGAAAGCCGCGGATGATGCCCGACCCAGTGCGGAAGTTTCCGAGACAACAGTCAAAAGATATCTATGCTGCGGGTTTCGACACACTGGTAAAGCCAAGGGACAAGTGTATCAATGTTGTTGGAGGATATGTCGAGAAATAAATGTTATTTCCGGGTTCGAATATCGCATGTTTCACGTTTTATATCTATTTGTGTTCTATTGACTGGCTGTCCCTCGTACATTGTCACACGTAACGAAGTTCTTAACGGAAATACGTAGAAATATTTTCGGAATGTGCTTTGTTGCTATCCGCGTGTTTACTGCTCCATGGACATAGAGATCTACAATCCGCTTTAGTCGTACAATAATTTTCCGACATAAATTCTTAGACGCCTTCAAATTTAAGATATATTCCGATTTCAGGAGTTGTAATATACGGAAAATATGCGTCTTAAATTCCAAGAAATATGAATATGTTACTAAATACGACGTCATTCCAACTGTAAAGGCTTAAATCAGGTACGTTTCGGAAGAGTAATAGAATTGAGAGCTTCATAATGAGTAAGCTTGTAGTAACTTTTTACTCAGCCAATTAACACAGTAGAGAGATCATTTCAGCTTCGTGGCACTAAATTACTACTACTAATAACAACAGTGGCCTAATTATGAGATTACTTGCCGCTGTGAGAGCAGTAGCCACTCATAGTGTAGCACTTAAGTTATGAGAAGCTTCCATATTTTTTAAGTTTCGAGGCCTCATGCTCAGGGAAAATGTCATGAGAGCACTGCGTGGTGGTACTTCAGTCTCTACTCACCACTGTACTTCGCGTAGGCAGACATGAGAGCAACACTGGCATAAGGGGACATGTGAGAGCAATCAGGTAGCGAGGTAAGGCGGGTACGCCAGGAAGGGAAGCGGAGAGGAGGATTTACAACTAGATTACAGCAGAGCAAAGAGAGCTTATTAAAGAACCATAAAACTTACAAGGAACTCGATGTGCTGCTGATCAGAAATATATACATGACAACATACTACAATGAAGCCGGGATGGTTCAGTCGGTATAGTGACGGGTTGGACGACCTGGGTTCGATTCCCGGCAGAGGCAAGAAACTTTCTGAACTCCACAGTGTCAAAACCGGCTCTACGGTCCCCTCAGGCTCTTATCCAATGGGTACAGTGGGCTTTTCACCTGGCGGAAACCGGCCGGGGTATGAAGCTGACCACTTACATTCATCTAATGCCGAAGTCAAGAATGGTGGAGCTATATCTCCACCCCCTCATTCTTCTTCGTAGCCCAATATTTAATTAATTAAGCACAGGGACAATTTTTACTAATACATATGTATGTTAGGAACGCACTGAACTTAAATGAGGTTAGTAGGATTTATCACATAAAGAAGGGTTTTATAATACCATCATGCAAATTGCAGTAGCTGCAAGAAATGTACGTGTCAAAAAAAAAAGTTATGTGTATATATATATTTTTATATTGAAATGTCAGTAAAATCTTCAAAGGGGCACGCCATAGCTCAAGCGGTTAGTCGCTGGCTTCCCACCGCGACACCCCGGGTTCGATCCTGGGTCTGTTCAAGTGGGATTTGTGCTGGACAAAGTGGCGCTGGGGCAGGTTGTCTCCGAGTGTTTCGGTTTCCCCTGCCAATCATCATTCCACCAAATTGTCCATCATCATAATCACCCGGAGCAGGTACAATAGGCCAATCAGTGGCCGCCGTGCCGAGTGGACCCAGCTGGACTCCACCCCCCACTATGCGAATTTAAAAATTTGTCAAGATATTTACTTAGGCCAAATTATGCAAGAGTCTTGCTTCCTAAAAAGGGGTAAGACATATCCCTGATGATGTTGACAATGATGAGGCGAAACAACTCGGGAGCAAAATTTATAAAATAATTAAACAGAGGCCGCAACTTGTATTGGACGAAAAATATGGTACGTTAAACCGGAATTTCTAACGCTCTCTTCACGTGTGGGTATTACGAGAACATACGTATTGTTAACGAAGCAAATCCCGTTATTCTGCGGGCATTCATGAATTATTGAAGTACAGCTGGTGCGTACAGTGGTTGAAGTTCTCTTGGAAATTTTATTTGATACACCCTACTACATTATTAACGAAGGAACCAGATGGATGTACAGTTTTACCTAGAAAGGGCGTTTCTACTTCCGCAGCAGAAAAAATAACCAACAAGAGAAATGTTGGCCCGGCAACATTGCATGTTTGGAGGAGTGTGCGTGTTCCTAAAACGGAAATATATCTGTTTACTAAGCAGGCAATTTATTTTTACAGACCCATTTCATTAATATTTTAATAGAGATACAGTTAAAGTCGTCCGTGCGGCCTCCGTAGTCTAGGGGTAACGTTCCCACCTCATGACTAAAGGTACGCGGGTTCAAAAACCCGGTGGAGGTCGTGGAATTTTTAAGGGCGGAAAAATTCAGGGAACAAGTCCTCCGGGAGGGACTTTAAGCCGTGGGTCCCGTGTCGTAGATTTACGGCACGTAAAAGAACCTCATGTCTCTAGGAGACCTCCGAGCTAAATTAGGCCAAAAAGTTTCCCGCCCAAGTAGTTTCCAATGCCTCCGATATATGGGGAAGTATTAGGTACCACTGCCAGAGGAGGGGGGACCTCGCTGACAGAAAGGGACTAACTATTAGATACCACTGCCAAGTAGAGGGTAGAAACCTCGCTGGCAGAAAGGGGCTGATAGCGAGCACCAGTACCGGTAGGGGATGGAGACAGTAGAAATTAAAAGGGGGACGTACAATAGACTATCAGTCGCGGTGCATGGGGAAACCCACTCCCTCAATACTGAATAACTGAATAAAGTTGTCCGTATGCTTAACTAATTAAGCACAACGACATGAAGGCGTATGGGAGAGTGGATGTATAGATCCACATTTTCTTAACATAGGCACTAGCTGGAGGGGAGCGGTCAGCATCACGCCCCAACCGCTTTAACCCCGGGGAAAGAGCCCCCGTTACCCGTTGGATAGGAAGTAGCGTGGACTACAGAACCGGTTTGGACGACGTGGAGAAGAGAAAATTCTTGACCCTACCGGGAATCGAACTCCAATCCCTCGGTATTCCAGCCCGTAGGCAGTCGCTATACGACTACGCTATCCCGTATTCTCTAATATAACTTACTTAATTATAAATTATAACATTCAGTCAATGGTTATGTCACTGTCAGAATTTTGATGAAACATGATAAAACTAAAGAAACATCCATTTTACCTCAGCTCCATTAGATCCGCTTAGTGGGGGGGAGGTGGAGTTCAGTTGGGTCCACTCGGCACGGCGGCCACTGATTGGCCTATTGTACCTTCCCCAGGTGATTACGATGATGGAGAATTTGCTGGAATTAATATTGGAAGGGGAAACCGAAGTACTTCGGAGAAAACCAGCGCCACTTCGTCCACTACTTGACTAGACCCGGGATCGAACCCGGGCCGCTGCATTGGGAAGCCAGCGACTAACCGCTTGAGCTATGGCGCGCCCTCAGCTCCATTACTTGAGCTCAGAATGTTGGCTGTACACAGTGGCGGATTTACGTACAAGCTAGATCCGCCACAGTTTAGGAAACTCACACATGGTCAGCTGCGAGAATTGAAAACAAATTGAGAGGCGACATCGCTGCTCGTGGCGCATCTGTTTCTCCGTTGCCAAGCAACGTGTTTTCGCAGATCCCCATGCAGAACCATAGAGTTCGTTCATTCATACCTTCCAGGAAAACGAAATAAGCGCTGGGTGCTCATTTGTGTCATAGCTTAGGGTCTCGCCCTTTGATACATTCCGGGTACATTTTCCTAAATGTACAAGCGCGAACAGGGAGTTCAAAAAGGCAGTTCACCTATCAAAGGAAAATCATGTTTGGTTTTGAGGTCCTACTTGTGTCCGACGGTCTAAACGCAGAAATTAGAATGCACAAAACTATAATTTTGCATGTAGTTTCGTACGGGTATCAAATTTGGTCTCTGATATTAAGGGAATAATATAACAGGAGGTATTTGAGAACAAGGTGTTGAGGAGAATATTCGGATCGAGGAGAGATGAAATAATTAAATGATACAAAATTTCTCTAAATTTTTAAAGCATTTTAAAATTATAACTAAAGATTTTATAGTGCTAGTACAGAAAAACCAAAATTGACGTGTGCAAAATAATCTACATACAAGACAGATATCAACGAGGTAGATGTTGATAATAACGAAGAAATATCAATGTGTTTTTTAAATGTTAAATTTTAGACTGGTNAAACTGGATCTGTTTCCGTCCTCAGGTGAGGGAAAACACCTAATCTGTTGGGTCCCTTAGAAAGAGCTGGGTCCAGTGATTGAGGCTAGCTCTTTCTAAGGGGCCCAACAGAATAGGTGTTGTCCCTCACCTGAGGACGGAAACAGATCCAGTTTCCGAAACGTCGTGTTTTTCTTAGTTATCTTAAAAACCAGGATGATGAATAAAGTCCGAAAACCCAATATCTCTGTGTGTTATACACCATTGTCAGAATCCTATAGTAACTACTTGATAATTATAATGAACAAGTGAACGGGGACGAGAGAGGCAGAGCATGTAGCAAGCATGAATGAGAAGATGAATGCATACAGTGATACGGTGGGAAAGCCAGAAGAAAAGGAACCACCAGGAAGACCTAGATGTAAGTTGGGAATAATATTCAAATAGGTGTTCGAGGAATAGGATGGGTTGATATGGACTGGATTAATTTGGCTCAGGATAGGGACCAGTTAAGGGCTCTTGCGAACACAGTAATGAACCTTCGGGTTCCTTAAAATATTGCGAATTCCTTGATTAGCTGAGCGACTGGCGGCTTCTCAAGGACTCAGCTCATAGATCAGGTTACTGTCTGATAATCCTAGGTAACTGGAAATTTAATAGAAATCGGTATCTTTGGTAAAGTCTACTGTGACATGAACCGTGTAGAAGGATTTTCTTCCATGCATTCACATAAGTACCTGGTTAGTAATAGTGCAAAATCAAACTAAATTTCTTCACAACTCTTAACAAGTGACATCGTTCACTCACTCACTCACTCATGTAGCTGAGCCCTTCTTGAGAAGCCGGCAGTTGTGCAAGTACTCAGGAGTTTCCCAGGATGTTATGGAACCCTAAGGTTCATTTCCGTGTTTACAAGAGCCCTCCACTGGTCGTTATCCTGAGCCAGATCAATCAAATCCATACCATCCCATCCTATCTCTCTAAGATCTATTTTAACATTGTCCACCCACCTACACCTTGGTCTTCCCAGTTGTCTCTTTCCATCTGGCTTTCCCACCAATATCCTATATGCATTCCTCTTCTCCCCAATGACACAGTAGTACATAAACCAGGTGAATCGTATAGAATTCTGTAGCTGTAAGGGGGCTGGAAGAACTTGGGATGTAGGCCTTCGTCAAATGTATGTGCATTTTAATTATGACGCTGTGGTTCTAAGCCCCCTTAGCTACATTTTCGGTTCGCTGAGTGAATACAAAGTCATTAATCAGATTCCTCTTTATACAATGCGTGGGTAGCGAATCGTAAGTTTTACTTACGTGGGATTGAAATTATATCGTGAAACGTGTTTAAGAAAGTAATTTCCGCTTCTCTGGGTTAAAAAGTTACGTAAATCTGTTACTACGTATCACGCAAGCAGTGGACCATTCAGCCCATAATATCCCCTGTTTGGTGGACGTGGGTGCAAGCTAGTGTATTTATAACACTGAGTTTAATTCTGCCTGCATTAAAAACGCGCCTATCGGAGCGTTATGTGTGAGATATTTCCTGCTTCCGGTTTCTTTCTGTCCGTACGTTCATCCCCCTTAACAACCGGCATAGCCAATTCTATGCCATGCGTCGCCGTAAAGTGACAGCAGAGATTAGAAAATGCTCATGAAGAAGTCCATAGGCATCTACACCAGTGGATCCCAAAGTGGGATGTACAGCCCCTTGAGAGACACTAAGAAGCAAGGGGGCACTGTCTAGAGGTAACGTTCCCACCTCATGACTCGTAGTGCGCGGGTTCAAATACCCGGCGGAGGTCGTCGAATTTTTAAGGGCGGAAAAATTCAGGGAACAAGTCCTCCGGGAGGGACTTTAAGCCGTGGGTCCCGTGTCGTAGCTTTACGGCACGTAAAAGAACCTCATATCTCCAAAGGAGGTCACTGAGCCAAAATTGCGGACGTTTCCCGCCCAACAGTAGTCACTAATACCTCCGGCAGATGGGGGAAGCATTATAGATACTTCTCAGGTAGTAGAGCCGGTCTCGCTGGCTGGGCGGGACTGATGGTAAGCACCACTACCGGTATGATAGAGAGACTGGTAGAAATCATAGAGGGAAGCCCAATGGACCAATACAGGTCTAAGTGCATGGGGAAACCCACCCTCTCCAATAACTAACTAACTAACTAAGGGGACACTGGTAGTGGGCCACTTCGAGCGCGTTGTTTGCATATTTACGACTGAAGTGACTTTTGACCGAAAGAGACCACTAGGAAGACCAAGACCTAGGTGAGTAGACAATATTAAAATGGATATACGATTGTTTGGTATGGACTGGAGTGATCTGGCTCATGATAAGGACGAATGAAAGGCTTTTGTGAACACAGTAGTGAACCTCCGTACTTGGAATTCAATCATATCATCCAATATTAAAAAATAAAAGAAGAAACCAAAGATTTCAAGAAGCCCTTCAAAATAAGTATTTCTTTTTCCAGGAAATGGCGACAGCTAGAAAAAGTGTGATTGCTGCTGGCAGAGCCATCTATCAGCAGAATTATTACTACCCAAGTTCAGCACGTGTATCGCTCTGTTGGTCCTCTGTGTTATCCGTGAACTCACGCAGTATCGTTAGGATTTTATTGAACAGAGGGGCATATGACAAGAACGTGGAAACATTTTCTTTCGGATGACATCAGAAGATGCGTCTCAATACTGTCTGTTGCCAGTTCTGCTTGCGTACGTGCCGCTTGGGAGACGAGTAGATAACAGGAAATTTACTTGAGTTAGGACGATTTCTATGGAATTCTTTAAAAAGAGAAGCAGACGTGATTTTCTCTTAATCACCAAGATTCACTAAATATTTTATAACACTTTATTTTATGGGTCTGCATAATGAGGAGCTTCATAACTTGTACACTTCTCCAAGTATAATTAGAATGATCAAGTCAAGGAGGATGAGATTGGCAGGGCATGTAGCACGAATGGCGAAGATGAATGCATATAGGATAGTGGGGGGAAAGCCAGAAGGAAAGAGACCACTGTGAAGACCAAGACGTAGGTGGGTGGACAATATTAAAATGGATCTTAGAGAGATAGGATGGGTTGGTATTGGATTAATCTGGTTCAGGATAGGTACCTGTGGGGGGCTCTTGTGAACATGGTAATGAACCTTCTGGTTCCATAAAATGCTGGGAAATCCTTGAGTAGCTGAATAACTGGCAGCTTCTCAAGAATGGCTCAGCTCCATGAGTGAGTGAGTTATGGATTCGTGTAATTATTTTTATGATAAATACTTCCTTTAAACGATTATTAGGCAACCAGTCTAAGCTAGTTTAAAATATTATATCGACTGACACTGATAATACGCAATATAGAGGCAATAATTAGCTACGGCAATTGAAACGTGCACATGGGTGATCTGTGACGCCATGGTTACAGCACCTTGCTGCACCACTTGCTACCCACTTGCTACCTTTGGTCCCAGTTCTGCTGTTCACCCTGCCGTGAGGGGCGGCGATTTGTGTGTTGTGTAGTCATGTAGCAGCTTCATTCCGCTTGCGCCAATCACAGAGCAGGTTAACTACTCGGTAACTTCGGCACGTGTCTGGAGAGTACAAATCTCAGACTTAATTGTAATTTGACTGGTTCCTATTTCTGCGTTCCTTTAAGACAGTTGTGGCATAGGATGAACCGCCTCTGTGGTCTAGTGGTCAAGTTCCTGGCTACAGATCCAGAGATCCCGGGTTCTATTCCCGGCGCTACTAGATCTTCTGAGAAATGGTGGGTCTGGAACGGGGTCCATTCAGCCTCGTGACGATAATTTAGGAGTAATTTCAAGGAAATAGCGGCTCCGGTCTAGAAAACCGAAATTAACGACCGTGGGGATCCGTCGCGCTGATAAAACGACACCCTCTATCCGCTAAAGTTGGCACTAACTTCGCCGACAAGCGGCGGTTGTTTGGTCGGTATAGTTCGCTTGCGGACTAAAGCCACGGAGTTTGTTTCGTCTTGTTATTAGACTATAGTTTCTGAGCAGTTTAATCATTTCCTCAGTCCTTATAATGAAGTTGTGTTATGCAACAAATATTGGCATTAGATCCAGTTGTCCTATCTAAATTTCTTACAGATCCTTAAGTCCTTCTTAGAGAATTGTTGCATATGACGTGCATGTCCGTCGTGGGTTCGTTTATCCAAGTTTTTCCAAAGTGTGGGACACGCCCCTTTGATAAGGGAGACAGCAGTTCGTTATGGGGGGCACTGGATATTTTGAGACAGTAATAAAGCAAAACTAAGCTGATTATATTTCTCAAAATGTAAGAGACTGATTATGCAATATCGTGATACAGTTTAACTGATAAAACCTGAATTATGTTGATTTTGAAAATGAAAGGCTAAGAATGCTAGTCTTTATACCATCACACAAAATCTGGAAAGGGTTAAGGTAAACGTAAGGTAAAGTGGTCCCTGCGCTTAATTTATTAATCACCACGGCATGAAGACGTATGGGGGAGTGGAGATAAAGTAGAGTTGCCCCATTCTTGACCTCGGCACTAGGTGGAGGCGAATGGTTAGCTTCACACCTCCGGCCACTTTACCCATGGAGAGGAGGCTGTGCGGGCCCCAGAACCGGTCTGGAAACTGTGGAGTAGAGAAAAATCTCTTTCCTTTGTTGGCAATATAACCCCGTCCCCCCAGCCTGTAGCCCATGGCTATACCGAGTCAGTCAAGAATGGGGGTGGGGGGCATGTTGAAAGCTTTGTAAAGCTGAGGAGTCGACGAAATATACGTGTAGTTTAGAAAGCACTGATGTGTTATGAGACCTGCTTTGGGTGTAATATTACACTGTTGCATTACGGAGCCATTGCGTCAACACCAGGAGGATTCGAAGAAAAGCTATCAGAACATGGCGTCCCTACAGAGAATTAGAAAGCCGTCCACACTAGCGCGCCCGGTGTAATGTGACATCCTTTGATGTTTCCTTGATAAATCGACAACAGAGTTGGGTAACGCTCGCCGGGAACCGCGCAGATGCGATGGGTAAGCAATACCGAACGCTGCAGTGCGTTCGTGTTACACTTATGACGCGACAAGTGCTCAAGTGCGGACAAGGCCAGAGGACAGCCTGACATAATCCAACTGCCAGGATATTCTCGGTGTCTGCAAGAAAGTTACGACAGTAAGATGAACCTGTTATCCAGCTTTACTACCCGAGCTTGTTTTATTATTCCTCCATCCGTCTATAAAATTATCAGATTGGACACAAATGTCGGTAGGGAATCCACTTTTCATTCTTAAGAACATTGTAATGGCTGGCCTGCGGTCCGCTTGTATGAATTAACATTATTATTTCATTGTTGTTGTTGTTCTCCTCAATCGATTTTTATAATATGATATAATTATTATTATTATCTGCACGAACATAAACTAGAATTAAACTGAATTATTATTATTATTATTTCTAAATATCTATACTTTACAATTCTGAATTGTTAATAGCAACTTAGATTTGCGATAATAAAATTATTATTATTATTTATTTATTTATTTTTGTCCTTATATGCATGAATGAGCCGGTCACGGTAGCCGAGCGGTCTAAGGCATGTACTGTCTTCGCTCGCTTGGAAACCGGGATCGTGAGTTCGAATCCCACTCAGGGCATGGTTGTTTAGTTTGTGTGTGTGCGTTTTTCTGTGTTTGTGTACCGGTAGAGGCCTTGCGACGACCTCATCACCCGCCCAAGGAGTCCTACCAAATGTGTAAGAGCTAGAAAAACCGAAGTGAACGGAGAAGTTCATGGGGCTGTAGTGCCAAGGAAAAAAAAAATGCATGAATGTGTTTTTCCTCAAATGCTTACCTTTAATTAGACTTTGACTTTGTTGTGTTTGTCAAAGTATCTAACTACTTTCATCTACACTCTTCTGTGTCTATAATTGGCCTTGTGGCTGTTGGCTCAGCACATAAACAATAAAGAATTGAATTGAATTATTGTCCATTGTGCGTGTTTGTTTTACTCATACGTATTTTATAATTGGCCTTTGGCCTGTTCAGTAAGCACATAAATAGAGAACTGAAATATATGTACGAGGAGAGACATTTATCAGAATTTGAACCTCCATTTCCAAAAGTATTAGTTTCTGATGAATCTTTTGGGTTTGTTCAAAAATTTCAGACAATCGTTGAAGCATGACGAATGTTACGCGCTCTTGTGAACATGGTAATGAATATTCGGAATCCGTAAGCTTATATGCATTTCTTGACCAGAAGTTAAAATTGGCCTTGCGCTTACTTTATTAAACACTATGCCATGAAGACATAAGTGGGAGTGGAGGTATAGCTCCACCTTTCTTGATCTCGACACCAGATGAAGGTGAGTGGTCAGTTTCACGTAACCTGCCGCTTTACCCCCCAACCTCCGTAAAAGAGGCCCCGGAAGCCATTGTATAGGAGACTGGGACGGTCCCGGATTCAGTCTCGACGTTGTGGTGAAGAGAAAAATCTTGCACTGCTGGTTATCGAACCTGGGCCGTCCAGCCCGTAGCTCGTCGCTACACCGACTGAGCTATCTATACTTTTGAAATGATTGATTATCTGATAAATTATTTCCTTCTTAATAAGGGCTCTGTTCCTCGGAGGTAGTTCGTTTATCCTATGTGATACCATTCTCCGGCTTTCAGGCGTCATGTTTAAATGTAGACCCTTCGCCAAAAAATATACTGCGGTTAAATATGAAAACAATACAGGCATGAAGTCACTTCTAAACTAAATGAACACCTCTCCATCTGTATTCACAAACTGGCCTGCAGTAATCCGACGGGGCCATTCCAAAGTAAAATTGAACCACCTGGCTTTCTGAATTCACTCGTCATTGTCTGCCGACCACACACACAGTTACAGATAGCCTGACATCCCACGGGAGTGAACCCCCCCCCCAAATAAAAACACCGACCGCAGGGCGAATGTCACACAACCCACAGCCGAACCAAGGGTGATCAAGGCTTTCACTGTTCAACCTTCTACACCGGTCAGATATTCTTCCGAATTAGTCGCAATGCTAGTCACGCACTATGTAGTTATAAAGGTGGTAATTTGAATGGTGGTTTCTTACCACACCTTACGTGGCAAAAGTCTGTATTAAGTGACACTGTCCTTATAAATATAACGTTTACAAAGAGTTAAATAACTTGTTAAAAAGCAATTTAGTTCAGTTCGATTCTTGGCGAGATCATTGGATTTTTCAATTGATCTAATCCTTCCGGCCGCACTAGGGCTCTGGGGTCGACTAAGCCTCTAACAGAAATCGGTACCAGGAATCTTCTTAGTGGTAAAGGACAGCCTGAAAGTAAGGCTGACCTCACCGCCATCTGTGAGCCGATTGTCTAGTAAATGTGGGAACCTCGACGTCTCACAACTCTACGTGCCTCCACTGTCTGTAACTTGGATAGCTTTACCTTTAACCTGTTATTTAATGGAACATGCAGTTTGCGTGCATTTGCAGGTTAAAGAGGAATTCTTGGATATTATGTTGGAAAATTAGTCTTTCAGAAGTTAATACATTTAATTGTGTATGTACAATGTAAATAACCCGCTGAGGTGTCAAACACAATTCTTAGACATAGAAGTTGTGAAATACGAGTTGTCGGCACTAACATGCCATAGCTTTACGTATAATCTACTGCATGCGGGCTTGAAGACAAAGGGATCGGGGTTCGATTCCAGTCCTGTGTATTTATGGATTTAGTGTGATTTTCAAAATAGAAATAACAGCTACTTCCTTATATATACAGGATGTACCAGTTAGTTTCTATAATGGAAAAGAGGTGTGTTTTCTGTGACGTCGGAACTGAACGGAACTGAATTTTTAGACAATATTAAGATTAATTTCGGGCTCTAGAGGGTTAAAATGTAATTTGTTACACGAACTCCAATGTTTAATTTTGTGCTTCATTGCACAATTTACCCTTCTCGCAACTTGTATTTAAACACAGAACCCAAAGTGCTACACTACAGTCGCCATACATGTAGCAAAAAACTTGGTAATGAGACCATTATTCTACAGCGCCGATATGCGGTACAGAATCAGTATGTATATTTTAATTACTTACGTTAAAGCAAATTCTCTCTAGCAAAGAAATTATCTGAATGGATTTCAAAGCCATCCTGGACTGTATTTAATCCCACAGATTGCTTCAATTTCAAGCTGTGACAGTTGCGGTAATTAATTTGTCACTTCGTAGGGTGTTTTCAGTATACAGTCGAGGTGGCCTGAGCCCTTCAATCACAAAACCCGCCCAGCAGATAGGCCTCCTTGGTCGATCATTTTAATCGAGTTTTGTGAGTACGTTTAATCATTTCACGAGAATGCTAGTATGTGACAAAAAGTAGACGTGAACTGCTTGAAATTAGTGCCATGGGAGGCGCAAGGATTTCTTGTAGAGAAGGAGAAATAGTTTTCCATTTGGGGTGGGGGGCATTTGGAAAATTTATTAAGCTGTCTAAGACTACTTATACAGATCGTCCTAATTATTGAAGAGAGAAAATATATTCTTAAATACCTATTTTTTTTATTAATATTTGGTATGTTTTTCGTTTTATCAAATTTTGTTTTATGCCGTTCTACTCCTTCCGTTCCGATTGTGCAATCACTGCATTCAAATGGAGACTGGGAGAAACACATTACAGGACCTGAAAGTGGCACATTTCTTTTTTATTGCTAGTGGGGTGGGACTAAGTCCCTTGTACTGCGACCATTTCTGGCCTATTGTACCAGCCCCAGATGATAGGTGAGGGTGATTTTGGAGCAATTGGTGGAATGAAGATTGGCAGGGGAAACCGAAGTACTTGGAGAAAACCTGCTCCAGTGCCACT
>NW_019730110.1:808565-810385 GCF_002891405.2 Cryptotermes secundus
AGTCCATGATTTATTTTATCCGTCTTCTAGTGCATACATTCATCTATCCCCTCTTCTCACTCTCACTACATGTTTCGGCACAAATGTGCCATCTTCAGGTGCTGATCCAATCCACGACAAACTAGTTCATTGCATGCCTTGTCTATACATACTAAAATAACTAAAATATATATTTATCATATATACTGATAAATGTTAAGTGTTAAAATATTAAAATTGTACAGCATATTTCATTCTTACGTCGTGTTTCATTACGCGAGTCACGTCTATCATCTTCTGTTGGAGCACTCTTTCACTATCGTGTATTGTGCTCTATGTTGCGTCTCGCTCCTGTGACTGCGTGTGTTATACTGCTATTCTATGAGAGAATTTCTCGATCCAGTTATAAATCGCTTTACGCGACAGTAACTTCCCACCGCAAATAGGAAATTTTTATGAATATTGTTCCATTGAGCCCTTTTGCTCACTAAAAAGCACAACAGAACGCTGTTCTTCGGTAATATACTCTCAAGCACAACCGCCATTCTGACTACTGAAACCAGCCCCTGAACATGAGCACGCGGGTTTGTTACCATGACTGTTATACAACTGGACTGTGCTGCTGCCTAGTGATACACACAGAAAAACTTTTACGTTCATTACAGCTGTTTTACTTCCATTGGTGATGTATTTACTGACTCTTCCTCTTATAACGCCGTGTAACACGTTGAAAGTCAACCAGTATTTCGGAGGAATATGTCACCTCCACCTTCAGGGTCGACGAATAAGCTGACAAAGAAACCAGTATGAAGCAGGTATAATGCTTTGTTCCCTCCCAGAAGAGAAATCTAAGCATGTTCGACATTTTCCATTGTCTTATTTTTGGTTAAAAGACACGTAAGTTTCTCTCGATGACTGTGTTTCCGTCGTCAGGTAACAGTGTAGTTCTGTTGCGTCATTAGAGGTAGCTAGCAACGAGCCAGTCCAGTGATAGAATCAGCTTTGTCTGATGGATCCAAGAGAGAGAGAAAAAAAGTATATTTGTACCTGATGATGGAGACAGACATGGCTTATGAAACGACGCCTTTTAACTAAAAGAATACGACGGAAACATTCAGCATGTGTCAGTGTAACAATAGAACTTCGTAACAAACTTTAGTCTCAACTAGAAACCTGTTTCAAGGTACGAAGTAAAAGGGAGGGATTCGAAACATCATCTCCCGAGCTACAGTCCAATAATGCTACAAATAAGCAAACTAAGAGTATACAGCAGTTAAGATGTGCTCTTCAAATTTTACTACAGGGCTGTGACCTTTGTTTAAAGATTTTAGAGTACATGAAATAATACAATTCTATGTCAGATTTGAGGTTTTCACAGCAGTGACTATGAAGAATGCCTTCTTCTGGGACACGGTGTCGCGTATTTTCGACTGGCCAATCAGTCTGCAGCCAACTGCTCACGCTGGTTCCTCGCTCACGGATTTTTTCTTCTACTCTGAAGATGGAGACGATACGTTTCTCCGAAACGTCGTTCTATACAATATCTACGCGGCACCACATCCCAGAAGACGACATTCTTCATTACAATCCTAATTTGCAATCAGACTGATGGGAAAACAAAGTAAATATTTTAGCTTCCGCCCCAATGCTTGGAGAATTTTGCAGGGTAATAATGTTCCAGGCCGGTCACGGTAGCTGAGCGGTCTAAGGCATGTGCTGTCTTCGCTCGCTTGGAAACCGGGATCGTGGGTTCGGATCTGTTTCCTGTGAGGTACGAACTGAATTCTTATATATTATTCTTATACACTGCCGGTCACAGTAGCCGAGCGGTCTAAGGCATG
>NW_019730110.1:810490-818204 GCF_002891405.2 Cryptotermes secundus
CCCCCCCCCAAGTAGTCCGACCGAATGTGTAAGATCTAGAAAAACCGAAGTGAACGGAGTTCATGCAGGTAGGCCTAGGCCCACTGGGGCTCTAGTGCCAAGGGAAAAAATAATGTTCCAGACGCTCCTAAAAAATACATACTTCAAAAGAACTCAAGTTCACGATGATTTCCATGTAACTTATGTAGGACGGTATGGTACTCTTGGGGCTAGGCGGAAGAATTCCCAGAGACCTGAACGTATACAGATTATATGACGCTGTTGAATTGCAATTGAAGTCTGGTGCAGTTTACTTCAAAGTACGAATGGAAACGTGACCATTCTCATTATACCATTCAATAGAAATAGCTCTATGAGAACAAGAAGGGAGTATCATAGAGTAAGTTGTTATTCTGAAAGAACATTTAAGAGGATTGGAGCAAAATTATATTACATCATCGATATTCAGATTCGTAAAAGAGCACGGAATCAAAATTGAACCATGAATTTGACAGTTCCCTTAGAATGAGATTTCTCTGCAGGAAACGCTGATACCGAGAACCATTACAAGTACCGGAAAAGCTATGAATAGCAGCGTATCTCATGACTACGTACCCCTTCAGGAACTCCTTCAAATGAATGAGAGAGAAATGTTTGTGCATAATAAATTTTACATTATCATTTTATTTCTACATACCTTTGATAGTCTTAGGAGCCGGGGTAGCGCAGGCAGTATAGCAACTAGCTACGGGGTGGACGACTGAGGGGTCGGAGTTCTGTCACGGTAGGGTCAAAAATTTTCTCTTCTCCAAGTAGTCTAGACCGGCTGTAGAGTCCACCCAACCTCCTATCCAATGGGTACCATGGGTTCAGGGTAAAGTTGCCGGAGCGTGAAGTTGACAACTCACCTCCAACTAGTGCCAAGGTCAAGAAAAAAAAGTGGATCTATACATCCACACCCCCATACGCTTTCATGGCGTAATGCTTAATTAATTAAGCACAGGGACAACTTTTCCTTCTTTATTACTGAATAAGAGTCTGTTGTCTGGGATTCAATTACGTCAACTAATGCGAATTAGCTGGAACGCATCCAGCAAATTTTGTGCCCTCTGTTCTAATTCTTTCTTTCCAGAGTTCCATTACAGTCATTCTCTTGCTCTGGAGGAGTTAAAATTGCACAATTTATGAATGAGAAGGCATCGCCTCGATGTTCTCTTTCTTATTCAAGTTTACCTTGGTTCTAAACTCTGTCCTACTCTTTCGGAAACTGTCGGTCTTTGAGTTCCTGCTCGGTATAGCAGAGACTTTGCCTCCTTTAATGTCTGCTCCTCATGTAAAAACTGTCCTGCTAGATACACATAAGCTGCTAATGTTGTTTGCAGGGACGTTGACGTATTAGGAGCCAAGAACGCTCTCCTGAATCATATTTTATAATATGTTGTAATTATTATTACTAATATTATTATTATATGGTTTAGTTTCACTAACGTCGAGACGAAAAAGCAAAACAACACGGGGAATTTAAAAACAAACACTTTAAATGAAAAATATAGTAGAAATGATTTGAAGCATACTGTCTTCTCAGATATAACGTCGTGTAGTACGTTGAAAGTCAACCGACCTTTCGTAGGAATATATCGCTTCCATCTTCAGGGTCATATAAGCCCAGCAAGAAAACAGTGTGAAAGAGTACAGAGTGTTATATCCCAGAAGATAGTGCTCTTCATAACTACAGCTGTGAGAACCTCAAATCCTACATAGGGAAAAAAAACGAACTCCGTGGCCTGTAGTCCGCAAGCGAACTACACTGAGCGACCGCTGCTTGTGGGCGAAGTTAGTGCGGATAGAGGGTGTCGCCTGGTCAGCGCAACGAATCCCCACAGTCGTCAATCTCGGTTTTCTAGACCGGAGCCGCTATTTCCTTGAAAGAGCTCCTCAATTATCCTCACGAGGCTGAATGGACCCCGTTCGAGACCCACTACTTCTCAAAAAATCTCGTAGCGCCGGTAATCAAACCCGAAACCTCTTGATCAGTAGCAAAGAACTGTGACCACTAGACCAGAGAGACGGTCAATCCTATATAGAAGTGATTTATTTTTAAAATCAGAAAATATAGGGACTGCAGTACTTCAAAGGCAAGTCCATATCCGTACATAATCCTACTCAACGCAGTATGGCAGCACAGAAGCGAACAAGCATTCCAGACACATTCGCCCCATTCAGAGAGGCAAATAATAAAAAGAGTGCATGGCACTGATTAACTTGGGCAAGGTTCACGCGGTATCGGTTTTATTACATGCTGCTGTGTTCATAATTATATATAAACAGTAGCTTACATGTCCCTCTTTATGTAGATAGAATTTCAGACAGTGTTGGACTAGGGGCCGCGCTATAGCTCAAGCGGTTAGTCGCTGGCTTTCCACCGCGGCGGCTCGGGTTTGATCCCGGGTCTCTTCAAGTGGGATTTGTGGTGGACAAAGTGGCGTTGGGGCAGATTTTCTCCGAGTACTTCGGTTTCCCCTGCTAATTTTCATTCCGCCAGTTGCTCCACAATCACCCTCACCTATCATCTGGGGCTGGTACAATAGGCCATAAGTGGCCTCAGTATAAGGGACTTAGTCAGACCCCACTAGCAATAAAAAAAATAGTGTTGGACTAAAACACATCAGAAAACCTTTCAACTCAACGTAATTTGTTTGATCAATAATGAATACTGACATATATATTAACAGAATATAACGAATCATTATTTCACTTGTAATTACTCCCATATGTACATCATTTTGTCTCGTAGCTCATACCAATGTTTCGGAGTGAAATCCTGTTTCCTTCTTCAGGATAAAACATACAGGCGCCAGGTACCTCCGTAGTACAGGTAAACGACACCTGCGAAACTACCCACAAGACCACAACGTAGGTATGAATGACTGCAACTTAAGGCATAAACACAACGATAGGAATAATTCGGACAAGATGACAATGCTAATTATTTCCAGAATGCAAAAATGTAGGCATTAGACCGAATGATTAGTAGGCTCCAGTAATTTTTTTCACTCTCAGTTCTATGAAGGCATGAGGAAAATAAAATTCTAGTCCACTTTATGTGCTTATGTATTTATTTATTTATTCACTGCAATTGTAATACTACCCTTAAATTACTTATGCATATTGCCAGTGACCGGGGGGGGGGCACACGGTAGCGTAGTTGGTTGAGGCACTATGCTACAAACTTGAAGGTCGCGGGTTCGAGTCACGATGATGTGGATTTTTTTCAATTGCCCTAATCCTTTCAGCCGCACTATGGTCCTGGGGTCGACTCAGCCTCTAACAGAAATGAGTACCAGGAATCTTCCTGGGTGGTAAAGGGCAGCCAGCGCGTAAGGCTAACAACCTTACCGCCATCTGTGAGCCGGCTGTCTAAAAAATGTGGGACCCTCAACGTCTCACAACCCTATGGGCCTCCATGGCCAGTTACAGGGATTGCTTTATATTACACGTGACCGACGTTCCGTATTTCCCCACTTGAAGTGGAAGGGCGCATTGACCGTTGCCAAGCAAAGAAACAAATATAGAGTACGGACACAATGAGACCAGACTTGGATTGCGAAGAACTCTTGACGGTATTACTTCAATAGAATGGGAAAGTAAGGTTTTCTTGTGGGTGGTGTTATTAAAAATAACTGAACATCGTTGATACCTCGCCTTACTTTGTCGCGGGTCGTAGTTTACTCAGCCCTGTCTTGCCACAGTAGCATAAGGAGGACATAATAACTGCCCAGTTAAACGGCTGTTAGAATCACGCGCGAATACAACGTAACATAACGAACGTGGAGCGATAGGAATAAACTGCGGACATATTAACCAGTGTTCCTCTTCTTATGGGGCAGACAATATTAATCAAACCTCCAACTTGCTCAAACAAATAAGTCATTAGTGAGATATACGAGTGCATTTCACTTACACCTGTCCCTTTGTTGACGCATTTGTTGTAGTCATTCCACTTTCAGGCAGAGAGCACAGACAACTTGTGCAGATTAAAGACATTAATGCATCTCCTACGTGTGTGTCACATTGTAACGCAAGGTAACAGTCATAACGTACATGAAATCCCTTACTTACGTAGTCTTCCGTTTTCGGTCGGAATGCCTTCAGAGTCGTATGAAGTGTTCGCACATGTCCACGAGTAATTGTAAACATTTTAAACGCACTACATATCATTCGGGTTATTGCAAATATTTAAAAAGCACTACAAATCACTCGCATATCCCATCTTCTTAACCGTCACTGTACAGAAACACGATGATCACATGATTAGACACCCTGCTAGCGAACCTGCACCGGATGCAGCGTGGCTTCGTATTACTCCCGCCTAGCCACTACCAGGCAGAACTACACGATAATCGACACGTGAATGGTATATAATCCGTGGATGCAAAGGAATGTATGAAAACTATGTAGAAAGAAGAGAACCAAAAGGCACTGACTCATAAATATTTAGTTCAAGCAGAGAAATAAAACCAATGCACCTTGAAACAATGACCCATATATTTATATTATTTTATGATATATTATTAATGCTGCCTGTAACTCAGACTGGAAGAATGTGAGTAGTTACCGCTACTTAGCTTAACGTTGTAATGAATGCATCTTGGAATACTGACGACAATTACCTTAAAACATATTTCTGGAAATTATATTTTCCGACAATAATTGCTCTAAGGTAATTGTATATATTCCATATTAAAAAAATCGTTTATACATCACGTGCTGAACTCTAGTGGCAGAAATGAGTGCTGATGTACTCTCTACTGCAACAGCTTCACACAATTGTTACGCTCCAAGCCCCACAGAAAACTCTCGATTGCTCTTCACAGGCAACTAAATACTGCAATGTGCCTTGTGTTCAGAAGTACCCGCGTTCAAATCTGGCCGCTGCTATCTTATTGTATTCTTCAGTATCTCTAAATCTTTAAATAGCACATTAAAATAGACCACTGCCATTTCCCCCAGACGTGCTTCTGAACTGCCATAATATAATTCTATAATTCTACACCATAAATTCCAGGGAGCTGAAAAATAAATAAACAATAGCAATGTACCGAATATCATGGTTTAGTGGTTAGCACGTCTACATACTCAGGAGATCACTCACTCACTCACTCATGGAGCTGAGCCCTTCTTGAGAAGCTGCCACTTGTGCAGCTACTCAAGAACTTCCCAGCATTTTATGGAACCCGAAGGTTCATTACCGTGTTCACAAGAGCCCTCCACTGGTCCCTATTCTAAGCCAGATCAACTTAATGCATACCTTCCCATCTTATCTCTCTAAGATGCATTTCAATATTATCCACCCACCTACGTCTTGGTCTTCCCAGTGGTCTCTTTCCTTCTGACTTTCACACCAATTCGCTTAGTGGGGGATGGACTCCAGTTGTGTCCACTCGGCACGGCAGCCATTGATTGCCTATTGTAGCCTGCCCCGGGTGATTATGATGATGGAGAATTTGGTGGAATGAAGATTGGCAGGGGAGTCCGAAGTACTCAGAAAAAACCCGCCCCAGCGCCACTTTGTCCACCACAAATCCCACTTGACCAGACCCGGGATCGAACCCATGCCACCGCGGTGGGAAGCCAGCGACTAACCGCTTGAGCTATGGTGCGGCCCTTTCACACCAATAGTCCTATACGCTTTCACTTCTCCTCATGACATGCTACATGACCTACCCATCTCATCCTCCTTGACTTGATCATTCTAATAATACTTGTTGAAGGGTACAAGTTATGAAGCTCCTCATTATGCAGTTTTCTCCAGCCTCCTGTCACTTCATCTCTCTTCGGTCGAAATATTCTCCTCAATACCCTGTTCCCAAACACCCTTAGTCTATTTAGTAGGTCATGGGTTCAGAATCTTCGAACGAAGACCTGCTAAGTCCCTCAAGGCAAATAGCGGAATACAGCCTAAAAATGGGGCATGACTGTTTTTTCCAAATCCTTACTTATCCATTGTTCACTATCACCCTACAATTTGATGCTATATTCATGTAGACTGAGTTACATCGTTGTTAAATATACCAAAGAACACGAAACACGTCAGATGAGTCTCGGCGAAACCGCGGATGAAATGTCTAACAGACGAATCTCATATATTTTAAAGTAATGACTAATGAATCTCTGCCGTGAAGCCTACAACCAGCCATTTCAGGGAGCAAACGTTTCTCGACTAATGTTGTCCTGCTTATTAGTAATGTTACTATTGCATATTCTATTCCCTGCATCTGCAAGAAGCTTTCTCCCCTCCATAGCGTCCACAAGGCCTCTGAGGCCCACCCACCCTGCCGCCCATAATGCCTAATGAGATGTCTCTGCACGGGAATGAAGCGGACGGGGTTTGAAGGCCACCTAACGAAAACAAAAAACAAACTCCGTGATTTTACGTAAGCGAACTATACCGACCGAGCAACCGCAAAGTTAGTGCCAACTTTAGGGACGTGGTCAGTGCAACGAATCCCCATGGCCGTTAATCTCGGTTTTCTAGACCGGAGCCACTATTTTCTTGAAATAGCTCCTCAGTTATCCTCATGAGGCTGAGGGGACCCCGTTCCAGACCCACTACTTTTCAGAAAATATGGTAGCGCCGGGAATCGAACCCGGGACCTCTGGATCTGTAGCCAGGAACTCTGACTCACCACTCAACTCAATCCACTGTTAAAGTTAAAATGCATATTCTTGCAGTCCCTCATGATGCTCAGTTATGCATAGGAAGACTTCCTCTGTATGTTTTCACTTCGCTGTGAATTGTTCTAAACACACGTCAGACCTGGGCCTGTGGGATTTCTGATATTAAAACTTTAACCATCCTGTATCATGTTTTGCTTAATTTAATGACTCCGCCCTTATGTGAGTATAATTATGACTGCAGTGAACGGCTAAACATTAATGCAGCTGTGAAACTTGAGCATCACAGCAAAAAAGCAACTATCTGCTTTCAAGTGTTTTAATTGTTGTTAGTTGTAAGTAATTATTGTTTCTGAACTTAATTATATCCTGTCACTACCAAGCGAAATGCAGTAGCCACCATTACCACGAAGAAAGGCTGAAATGTGATCAGGTTAATTTCACTCAGTGCAGTTGGCTACATTGCTATAACTTGTGTAAGATCTGGGATTATTATATCAGTGACTGTTATCCGACATGTGACGGCGTGTAGTCTGGTAGATACTTACTGACATTTCGGACAGATTTGCTGCATTAACCTTCAGTTTATAAGGGTGTTGCGAAGGGAGAGAAACCGTCAGTAATATACGGAAGGGCACACAAGGGCTGGAGCCATGAGTGAACCAATAGGGATAACCGGAATCCAAAGCCGGCAGCCCCGTGATTGCTGTACAGGATTGTGCAGCTACAGTAACTCAAAAATACATTGGGATGCAATGACAATATGAATTATCTGCTGGGTGTATTCTGAGAAAGAAACAAAGCCCATACCGAAATAATACACATATTTAAAATACTTTGAATTTTTGTTTTGTAAAATTAACTAAGTATATGTTACTGTCTCGTCACCAAAATGCAGGGCAAAATCATGACATAAAGACTGGAAACAGATGTTTTGAAAACGTGGCACAGTTCAGATATTTGGGAACAACGATAGCAGATCGAAACCTGATTCAGGAGGAAATTAAGAGGCGATTGAACTCGGGTAATGCTTGCTACCATTCAATCCAGAACCTTTTGT
>NW_019730110.1:818247-820047 GCF_002891405.2 Cryptotermes secundus
GTAATGTAGCACGAATGGGGGAGACGAGGAATGCGTGTAGGATATTGGTGGGAAAGCCAGAAGGAAAGAGACCACAGGGAAGACCAAGGCGTAGGTGGGTGGACAATATTAGAATGATTCTTAGAGACGAAGGATGGGATGGTATGTATTGGATAGATCTGGCTCAGGATAGGGACCAGTGGAGGGCTCTTGTGAACACGGTAATAAACCTTCGGATTCAATAAAATGCTGGAAATTCTTGAGTAGCTGCAGATCTGGCGGCTCCTCAAGAAGGGCTCAGCTCCATAAATAAGTAAAATTTAGCTGCAAGCATCTTAAGCAAAAAAAAAAAAACTCCGTGGCCTGTAGTCCGCAAGCGAACTATACCGACCGAGCGACCGCCACTCGTCGGCGAAGTTAGTGCCAAATTTAGCGGATAGAGAGTATCGCGTTGGTCAGCTCAACGAATCCCCACGGCCTTTAGTTTCGGTTTTCTAGATCGGTGCCGCTATTTCATTGCAATACCTCCTCAATTATCCTCACGAGGCTGAGTGGACGCCGTTCCAGACCCACTACTTCTCAGAAATACTGGTAGCACCGGGAGTAGAACCCGGCACCTCCGGATCTGTTGCTAGGAACTCTTGACTACTAGACCACAGAGGCGGTCAACATTAAAAAATGAGGTTCCCATATTAAGTATAAGGAATTCTCTGATTAATGAAGTTAGTCTGACCTGTGCTACGTTCCTCTCGGTAGTTTCTGCCCATCAGCATTTTCAGCTTATCATTATGAGCAAACTATGACTTCCCCAGGAATATTCCTCTACCTACAAACATGGATATTCTGGTAGAGTTAAGGATTTTGGAGGTTATACCTCTATGCGCATGCCACAAGATCACATCGTAGCCTCTTAAGAGTTGATGAATGTGTCTCTTTATATGTAATTATGAATTTTCCTGCAACAGGTAAATAAACAAAAAAGTTCTCTCCTGCCTAATACAAGTGTAAACTGGAGGATAACATTATCCGTAAATAATTTTCATACATTATTTTAATAATGTGGGAAAATGTATACTATACAGATATTAACAGGCTATTTAGGAGGAAAAGACACAATTTTGTATATTATCTTTATATTTGTTGTTATAATAAATTAAAACAATTTATGAAAATCTCAGTCTATTTCTTTTAGCTGAGAATTGAACAGACATACCACGTATGACAGCGAAATGTACTTCTGAAAGTTCTATACAGCGTGTTCCAGGAGTACTATGCCAGACTTCGGGAGGGTGTTCCTAATGTTAAAGTATGCCGATATAACCCAAAACACCTATGTCCAAAGTTGAACGGTTACGGAGATAATGACCCGAGAAAAGTGTGGTCTTCTGGCGGGTCCACGCACTGTACCTGTCAGCTGAGACGTCTTATCGATGTTTGTCCTTGAGTTTGGTGATGCCGGCTCACACTAGCCGCATACGCTCGCATACTAGAATGCGCAGTCAGCCATGTTATGTCAGTGCTTGCCATTCATGTGTCATGTATAGTACTTGGAACCCTAACGACAACTATGACATGGCGGGCGAGTTTTTTTTTGTAGTTCAATTTAATGGCTTCGTGTCACTCACAAGTTAGTTTGATGTTATGTACATTATTAACATTACAGAAACCACATATTCCTGCTAGTTTTAATATGCATTTGGTAATCAACAAGTGTGTAACACCTGTCAAAGTTTCACACTTCTCTGGCCATTATCTCCGTAACCATTCAACTTTGGACATAGGTGTTTTGGATCATATCGTCATACTTTAACATAAGGAACA
>NW_019730110.1:820197-845808 GCF_002891405.2 Cryptotermes secundus
AGGTTCTTTTACGTGCCGTAAAGTTACGACACGGGACACACAGCTTAAAGTCCCTCCCGGAGGACTTGTTCCCTGAATTTTTCCGCCCTTAAAAATTCGACGACCTCCGCCGGGTATTTGAACCCGCGTACCACGAGTCATGAGGTGGGAACGTTACCTCTAGACTACGGAGGCCGCTTTTGGTTGTAGTTACAAACGGGACAAAATCACAATAAATACTTACCATTATCTTAGTTATGAGTTGGTAGCAGTTGATGGCAATGGGTCAAGAAGATGGCGGCTATAGATAACACTGGATTATATGCTAACATCATCGGTAAGGTAAGGAGTTCAGTTATCTTAATACCCATGTTGTTCAGGTATTTTTACATTTTATATTAAAATGGATTCCTGCCTTTATTTAAGGTCATATATTTTTATGAAGTTTGTTTTTATATGCAAGAACAATTTGAGCATGCACAAAAATTGTTTTATTGATACACTTCTTCTTAATATTCCAACAGGTTATGTAAGAGTACACATTACACATGCATCGTTTAAATTGATTTTAGAAGAAAACTGCACAGTTCCTTGTTCTTTAAAATGTTCTTCTAGTGTCAGGAAATCAAAAGTTTTTCAGATTCAACATCGTTCAAAAATTTGATAAGTATCTAATGTGTCCACTTTGTAGTAAAGCATATTTAACTTTACTCCAGTCTCTTGATGAATGAATGAATGAAATCATGTGAATCCATTTCCACAAATCTATAAACACAGTTCATCCATATCAGAACTGTTACCATTTTTCTGATGTTTCTCTGGAGAGACACATAATTCAGTAGTCAGACCACAACTGTTGCTTGTATTGTGCCTTCCGATTGGTCCACGAATGGAGACCCCACGGTAAAAGGCGTTATTCTGTGACAGAAGGGTGACATGCTGCTGCGCTCTGGTGGAATAGGAGCGACGCCAGTCATAACTGTTGCTATGGTTGCTGTAGTAAGACAAGCGGACTGAAGCACGGGTCTGCGATGTCTGCGATTTATCGAAGTCGCTATCGATTGTGTGAGAATGAGTAGACCAGGAACGCGACTTAAATGGACATCGTTGTTGAAATTCACGCTTGAATTTCTCCTGTGAATAAAGACACGCACAGCAATATATTTAATTCTGAGAATTTTATATTCAAGTTTTATTGATTCGTTCAAGCTGGGTTTATGGTATCAGTTCCACTGACTATTCCCCAGTGTAGAGGAGGTGAGGCAATTAACAAGGCGGGAGTATATGTATTACGTAACCTGAAAACATCGGTATGATTTTTGGAGAATTCTTACAGTTTCTGTTGTAAAATAAAGCCCAATGTCCCCCCCCCCCAAAAAAACAGCATAAATATCAAGGTCTGCCACTCCTACTCACCACTTGCTTCACCTTCTCTTCATTGGAGGATACTGTTTCTGCATACGTACTAAACCTTTTTATGTTTTATCTTTCGCTGTATGTTATTAGATTGATCAAACCAAGTGAAAGAAAATGAAACTAATTTAACTTCTCACAACAGTATAAAATATTATTAACAGCGTCCAGTGTGATTGATTTTTTTAATGTTTCAGTTGGAGCGACCATTTTCAGGAGGACATATCAATATATGTGGAAACTAAAAACTAAAATTAAAAACTCAGTCACACTGGACGACGTTAATAATCTTTTATATTATTGCTAGTGTGACGGACCAGGAGAAACGAGTCAAATTTCTCACAGCAGTGATTATTAAACTTACTTTCTTCTGATATTTGACATGTAGAATGGTAGATCACTGTCAGCGTTTTGAAGGCCCATTTTTTAGTGTAGATGAGTAAGCCAAGCATAGAAAAAACGGTACAGACATGGAGAGAACGAGAGAGACCAGGGACCGCTCTCTCTGAATCAGTTCCACTTGGTGCTTTGCCCCTTATGCCAATCATAATATTAATTTAACATTTGACAGAAACAAATACACTTATACCGATTAACATTTTTACCCTCTGTCTTTCAAAAAGAACCTACAAAGAACCCCGTGTTCTTGTTCTATTTTTCTTGCTTCTAATTTACTAAGGGCTATAATTTTTTCGCTCCCTGTACCATGTTATTTTTCCCTTAAAAAACACGTGCTTTTTTCCTCCGTTCCTTTAGCCCTATTTGCCCACTCTTACCCGGCAGCCATGCCAGATTTTCATGCTTAGCTAACTCTTCTACCCTGAAGCTAACTGCAAAAGTTTTCCTTAAAACATTACAAAATATTTACCACACAATACGGCGCCATGCCTCAGCAGACAGTAATGAGATAGTAAGAACATGTTGTTTGTAGGGGTCAGATGGTAGTTGAACATAAGGCTTAAATCGGAAAATCTGTAGGGAGAAGACTACTTGGGAAATGCAGGCATACATCAAAAGATAATATTAAAATGTATTTAAAAAATGTGACAATCTGGGTTGGATTCAATTCGCCCATGATACGGTCCAGTGTATGGTTGTTGTGAACGCGGTAATTAACAGCACGGTTCTGTACTCGTAAAAGTGAGTGACCAGCTTACAAAGAAAAGTTCTCCGCAGAATCAGAAAATTGGGTACCTGTTGTTAGAACGAAATCGAGAGATTTAATATATTTTCGACAAATTGAGTGAATATTTAGGCCTAGTCGTATGGCTTAATTTTGATAAAAAATGATAAATGAAATCTCAAGCTCAAAACGAAATGGATAAAAAGAGAAGAAAAAGAAATTTCGTTAAGTTTGGTATAAAACGAACTGACTAACCAACTTACTCCATGGAGACAGGTCTTTCTTGCGAAGCCAACAGACCCTCAGCTATTCAAGAATTTTGCGACATTTTATGGTTCCTGAAAATGTATTACCTTGTTAAAAAGAGCCCGACACGTGCCCCTATTTTGAGCCACATGAATCCAATCTACATCCCTTATCACATTTCTCTGAGATCTATTTTTATATCTTTCTCCCATTTTGGTGTAAAACCATGTCTAGAATTAAGTTACATGTTTCTAATCTGATATTTTAACACTATTTCTGGTTAATACGAGGAAAAGTATAAATTTTCTTATCCAGCATATGGCTAAACAGAGATTCCACGTGTATATAACATACTTACGTTGTAAATGCCATAGATGAATGGATTGTAACAGCTGTTGCTCATTGCAAGCCAATCACAGCAAAACCAAATTATGTTGATATAACGGTACCTGAAAAAAAAAGCAAAATTAAGGTTCTGTAACATCTGAATAACAATAATGAAGTCCCTAAATCATCAGAAATCGGCAGTAGCGTGCATACAACTTAATCAAAGATATTAAACAATTGTGAAACACTGCCCATTTTGTATACAACTGAGTTTTATTCACAAGAAGTAACTGCGTAAAATTTCAGTTGATGTTACTTCGACCCAACTGTAGTCAGAACCACTGAGGTACGATACCATTTGCAAGATACTAGAATGGATGAGAGGATAATATTAAAGTAAACTGTAAGAAATCTGATAATTAGGTTCTGAACTGTCACCAGCTGCCTCAAGGTATGAGTCAGTGGCAGCTTCTTGCGAATGTGGTATATAAGTCTTCATATTCCATGAAAGGGAGGGAATTTATTAACTAACTGTGGGACTATCAAATTTTCAAGATGGATTTCCCATGTCGTTACTGACTTCACTTCTATGGATGATGTACTGGACAGCTTGGTTCGAACGGTTATGTGACTGACCTGTATTCAAAAACAAAACAAACTCCGTGGCCTGTAGTCCGCAAGCGAACTATATCGACCGAGCGACCGCCGCTTGTCGGCGAAGTTAGTGCCAACTTTAGTGGATAGAGGGTGTCACGTGGTCACCGCAACGGATCCCCACTGCCTTTAATCTAGGTTTTCTAGACCAGAGCCCCTATTTCCTTGAAATAGCTCCTTAATTATCTTCACGAGGTTGAGTGGACCCCGTTCCGAACCCACTACTTATCAGAAAAATCTGTTAACGCAGGGAATCGAACCCGGGAGCTCTGGATATGTCGCCAGGAACTCTGACCACTGGATCACAGAGGCGGTCGACCTGTATGCAGTACCTGCTATGTTTGACTCTCAAATGGTGATCCTCGTATCCTGAATCAAAATTTGTATGCCTTCCCTCAGTGCTTTACAAACTGAACACTGTGGCGATCGCTTGTTCCGCGATGCTGACCAGTTCACCTATTGTAATCGTCCTCTCGCTTAATCCCACTATAAATATCTTCTGATACTGATACAGCATTGCTAAATGAGCTATGCATTACGCAAGGAATAACAGATAAAATTTATATTTTGTAGCGAAATTTCACATAAATAATATTTTTCAGCGATGTGACGCCGTGTAAACTCGTAAAAATTTAATGACGTTTCGGAGAAACGAACTGTCTCCATCTTCACTATCGAGCAGGTGACCAGTAGGCAGAGTGTTCAGCTCTACTTGATACGGCTTTAAGCAGGAGACCAGAAAATGAAAGATTCTGCTGTACATTACAGAAAACATTTACTTACTTACTTACTTACTTACTTACTTACTCATGAGCTGAGCCCTTCTGGAGGAGCCGCCAATTCTGCAGCTACTCAAGAATTTCCCATCAATTTATGGAACCCGAAGGTTCATTTTCCCCGTATAAATTCTCTCTTTTGGGATGTTATACTTTGTAGTCTACTGTTTCTTGCTCGCTTGAATGGCCTGTGCCTCAAACCTCAGGCTTTGAAGTAGCACATTCCTCCGAAACATCGTTGAATTTCTTACACGCTACACGACGTTACGTCACAGAAACACTCTTCATATTCACTGCCGTTAGCATCCAAGATTTAATGATCTATTTTTTCGTAATTTTTAGAGAAAGTTTTCATATCTCTACGAGAAGCTGTGCTCCTCATGAACCTGAATTCAACATTTTGGGGATAGTCTATCAGTTAAGAGTGAAACGCTGAGGTAATAATGCATGGGACGATGAGGTGCCTACTCCACACATTTGTATCGGCGGTTTGGCGCATCGTAGCGCAATTGCAGTTAGCATAATTGTATAGCGGCCTCCGTAGTCTAGGGGTAACGTTCCCACCTCATGAATCAAGGTGCGCGAGTTCAAACCCGGCGGAGGTCGTGGATTTTTAAGGGCGGAAAAATTCAGGAAACAAGTCCTCCGGGAGGGACTTTAAGCCGTGGGTCCCGTGTCGTAGATTTACGGCACGTAAAAGATCCTCTGAGCAAAATTAGGCAACACATTTCCCGCCCAAGTAGTTTCCAATGCCTCTGGTAGATGGGTGACATCAGGTACCGAGGGCCGACCTCNCAGAAATAAGCACCGAATATTATCCATGGGCAATGGATCTAAGCATATTCTATAAGCCCAAAGACCAAATAATCCTACGTATAACTTTCAATGTATAATTTAACAATTTGTAAAACAAAAATATTTAATTAAAGATTAATGTCTTCTGAGATCTAACGCCGTGTAGATTGGTAGAAGGTTACCAACGTTCAGGAGGAACCTACCATTTCGTGTTCTACCCTGATGATGGAATGAACAAGATTAGTTGACAAATTGGTGTGTTTCTACCAGATCCGCGATTTTGAGAACCTGTAATCTCGGACTGAATATAAGAAGCTTTAATAACGTAATTGGATGTATAGATACACATTTTGTTAACCTCGGCACTAGCTGGAGTTGAGTGGTCAGTTTCACGCCCCTCCCACTTTATCCTGGGTAAGAGCCCCTGATACCCATTGGATAGGAGGATGGATGGTCCAATGAGCCGGTCTCGACGACGTGGAGAAGAAAAAATTCTTGACGCTACCGGGACTCGAACGCCAGCCTCTTAGTCGTCCAGCCCATAGCCAGTCGCTGTACCGACTACGCTATCCATCCACTCCCCCATACGCCTTCATGGTGTTTAATTAGTTAAGCACAGGGACAACTTTACCTTTAATAACATAATTGTACAAAGTAAGACCACTATTACTGCCTGTGTTTTGAAGACAGGAAGATACATCCCTTGTATTGTGTTCTTTCCTCCTGTGGCAGATGGCACTGTCAACTGCACGCTGCTTGGCGAGCTACAGTATTCATTCGCAGACGGCGCAATATACGCATAACCCAGACTCGTGACGTCAGCCCAGTTTCTTTCCGCGCTATGCTATTTACATAATACGTACTTGTTGATTTCAGGGTAGATGTACTGTAGGACGTTGTAGGTCTGCAGAGGCAGCCAGCAAATGGCGAACAAGGCCACCACAATGACAAGCATCTTGATCACCTGCAACAAACAATACGATAATCATCACCTGCAACAAATAACTCTTAATGATCAAACAAACTCCGTGGCCTGTAGTCCGCAAGCGAACTATACCCACTGAGCGACAGCCTCTTGTCGGCGAAGTTAGTGCCAACTTTAGCGGATAGAGGATGTCGCGTGGTCAGCGCACGGCCGTTAATCTCAGTTTTCTAGACCGGAGCCGCTGCTTCCTTGAAATAGCTCTAGGGGTAACGTTTCCACCTCATGACTCAAGGTACGCGGGTTCAAACCCGGTGGAATTCGTGGAATTTTTAAGGGCGGAAAATTTCAGGGAACAAGTCCTCCGGGAGGGACTTTAAGCCGTGGGTCCCGTGTCGTAGATTTACGGCACGTAAAAGATCCTCATGTCTCTAGGAGACCTCTGAGTAAAATTAGGTACAAAGTTTCCCGCCCAAGTAGTTTCCAATGCCTCCGGTATATGGGGAAGTATCGAGGTACCACTGCCAGTAGAGGGGCCGAACTCGCTGGCTGAACGGGGCTGATAGCGAGCACCGGTACCGGAAAGGTATGGCGACTGGTGTTCTATGGAGGCTAATTCCAGACTGACTATTCTAGCGTTTCCATGGAAGTAACTCTTCTGGATTCCAGACACGTTACAATATCAAAGGGGGACGTACAATAGATCAACTACTGGTCGCGGGGCATGGGGAAACCCACTCCCTCCAATAATGAATGAATGAATCCTGACGAGACTGAGTGGACACCCTTTCCAGACCCATTACTTCTCAGAAAATCTGCTAGCGCCGGGAATCGAACCCGGACCTCTGGATCAGTAACCAGGAACTCTGACCACTAGACCACAGAGGCATTAGTGATCACCTGTAATAATACAATAATGTTCATCTGCAATAAGAAATACGATAATGATAACTTCGAACATATAACACGCTAAACATCACCTGCAACATACAATAATCCAATGATCAGGTCGAAGCTGTAATAACCATATTTCAATTTCAAGAACATTCGAACATAAATAAAAAACACTTTCTGAACAGGGAGGAGATACATAATTTATATTTCACGAGAAATATTACCTCAATTGCAGACCAAGTGGAACCATATGGGTCAGGCATGTAAAAGTTGGTAAAGTTGTCCCTATGCTTAACTAATTAAGTACTGCGCCCTGAAGGCGTATGAGGGAGTGGATATGTAGACCGGGTTTTCTTGACCTCGGCACTAGCTGGAGGTGAGTGGTCAGTTTCACGCCCCTACCGCTTTACTCTGGGAAAGAGCCCCTGATACCCATTGAATAGGAAGATGGACGAGCCGGTCTGGACGACGTGGAGAACTGGAAATAACAGAAATGCATACCAAGTTCTAGTAGGAAATTCTGCAGAAATAATACGACATGAAGATTTAGGGATATATACCAGGGTAATATCAAAATGAGGGCCGGTCACGGTAGCCGAGCGGTCTAAGGCATGCACTGTCTTCGCTTGCTCGGAAGCCGGGATCGTGGGTTCGAATCCCAGTCAGGGCATGGATGTTTGTGTGCGTTTTTCTGTGTTTGTGTACAGGTAGAGGCCTTGCGACGAGCTGATCGCTCGCCCAAGGAGTTCTACCGTNTCGAGTTCCATAAAATTCTACAAATTTCTTGAATGGCTGGACAACTCTCAGGTTCTCAACTCCATAGAGATAGTTAACTATAACCAACGCCTTGGCGGGAAGACCTACATACCGGTATACACGTATCTCAAACTGTAACTCGCCAAATATTTATTTCAAGAGAATTTTTTTCAGATAAACTTAGTACGTACAAATAAAACACATGTTTTATGACCAACAAACTATTTCAGCACGTTTAATGAATTTCGAGCTAATTAAAAAAGAGAGGGGAACACGCCAGACTTTCTACTTTATGCGCACGTTTCCTAACTTGTTAGTTGATAACTACATGCCTGTACCAGGAACATAAGATTTTGCACTGACTCATTTTCAGTGTTCTTTTAGTTTTTGAGTTGGGGTGAGACTGACTCTATCTGGTAAGTCGGTCCCTCTTCCTTTCTATGGCACTAAAGCCCTTCGGAGTAGGCCGCGCCATGGCTCAAGCGGTTAGTCGCTGGCTTCCCACAGCGGCGGCCCGGGTTCGATCCTGTGTCTGGTCAAGTGGGATTTGTGGTGGACAAAATGGCGTTGGGGCAGGTTTTCTCCGAGTACTTCGGTTTCCCCTGCCAATCTTCATTCCACCAATTGCTCCACAATCACCCTCACGTAGCATCTGGGTCTGGTACAATAGGCCAGAATTGGCCGCAGTACAAGGGACTTAGTCCCACCCCACTAGCAATAAAAAAGCCCTTCGGACCTTGGCCGTTTTTTTCAATTTCTTTGATCTTTTACACAGTTTGTAAGACTCCTTGGATGGGGGCTGAGCCCGTCGCTAGGCCGCTACCTATACACAGAACAATACAAGCAGAATAAACGCACACAGACATCCATGCCTTGAATGAGATTCAAACCCATGATACTAGCGTTCGAGGGAGCGAAGACAGTTCATACCTTAGACCGCCCTGCCACTGTTTAGCCCATTGTACCCACTCCGGATGACAGATGAAAGTGGAGCAGTCGGTGTAATGAGAACTGGTAAGGGAAACCGAAGTACTCGGAGAAAACTTGCCCCAGTGACACTTTGTCCACAACAAATCCCACTTGACCAGACCCCGGATCGAACCCGGGCCGCCGCTGTGAGAAGCCAGCGACTAACCGCTTGAGCTATGGCGCGGACCTGTTTTATGAGCTTAAAATGTGCAGTATACGCAGTTGTATCAGGGAACCATAGGTCCCACCATAGCTTGTTAAATTGGGATTTCAGCTGAATGCTCGACAACGCCATCTTTCGAACTCAAAAATAGGCAACAGACAACAGAAAGAGTCTTTATGTTTGGAAGGATATGGCGGCTTTCATGCGCAGTCCTTACAATGAGCTTCCAGGTCTTCCTCCTTATCCCGAAAAGAAATAAATATCTTTGCACGTACAAAGGACTCCAATGTCACGGGAGAAAAAAAATCACCTCGTATTTTTTTTTAAATTTCATTTTGGTTATAAAATATATTCAGAAGTACAGACAAATTCATGCCTGTCCTTAACATAAATATTAAGTCCCAAGTCATGGAAAAGTAAGAGGGAGCAGAATTGTTGCTACACTCTCAATTTCAGAATTTAGATGGGGTTAAGCGGTGAGCTTCAAGCTCCTTCAACTTTACCCCCGGGGGAAGAACGCTGAATATGAAACATACAGGATATCGGATAGTCGCCTGGTAGAAGTCATGTGCTTAAGTAATTAGGCACAGAGTTCCCACATCACTGCTGCACCGAACTTTAATAATACCTCATTGTTACTTGCTTTTTCGTTGCCGCGGGAAAGTACCGAATCGTTGCTTAGCAATGTACGTCTACTCTGACTTCACTATTCCGGCTTTCAGGAGTCATATTACAATATTAAACATGAATGCCATATGAACTCGAGTTAGTAATTACGCTTTGGCCCTCAACTCTAAGGGCTGCCTCGCGCTAGAATACCTCTGCTCCTGTGACCACGAATACAACACGTCTGTGCTTCTGGCGGGATTCGAACTTACAATTAATCAGTTGTTGATTCAGCAGCATCACATCCGATGAAACAAAGCTGTTAGACATCAATTATCTAAGTTAATTAGTTCATGTGTCGCTAGAAGGAACGTAACAAAGACACGTGTATTTAATTACAGCACTGAACCGAAATGTTATCAACGGGACCGGAGCGCGGCTTGTAACATAGGAGTCAATGGAAAGACAGGGTTCGCGGTAGGAAATTTCATGACAGACCTCCATTTTGAGGATAAATCCCTTCCGTTTGGCCGGGGTATTATTTGCATATTGGCACCAGTTTCAAGTGAGACATGCATTAGTAACCGGATATTGGCAGAAATTATTTGTTATATATTTTATCCTCTGCAGGAGAAAACTAATTGAATACAAACAAATTGTATTGCAGCGTGTAGACCCGTTGCTGGGTTACAGATTCTTAATAAATGGGTATAGGCAGCCGTTGCTGAGTGACGCCTTCGCGGGCAGGCGTATTCCCGCGGAAACGGTTGGAGTACAACAATTAACCGTGTTTTCTACTCGTGCCGTGCCGAGATATTATAAGTGTTATGCCGTGGTGACAGGGGGCGTGGAGGTATCCCCACTGTCACCTTCTGTACTGCAGTCACAGGGGTAGGGCTAAGGAAACGACTGAATTACTTCCTCTATCGTTGCTTCACTGGCTAAGGGCACACTGTTCACCGGGCTTGGCAGGAGGGCGCAGGTGCGAAATGTGGTAAGGGAGGAAATCACAACAACAGAAACCCACATCCTCACCCTATGATACCCTATATTGGTATAAACAAACAATATACAGTTATATACATTTTAGTATTATCACAAAGAGCCGACTGGTGTCGGGTTACCATTACACTTTCTTAGACGGTTCTTGGACCTCATCTTTCTCTCTCTTTTCACCCAGTTGCGGGTCGCTAGTCTCTTCTTTCTCCTGTCCNACGGCCCGGCGCTTAGTCGGTGCTTCTTCTAGCATAGCCTCCGGCAACAACTGCCCAAAATTACTGTTAGAATAATCCCCTTACTAATTTGGTCTCTGGGTTATATACCTTTATTCATGCTAACTCATAACTTTCCCGGGTGGTGTAAGTCCGCCTCCAATGACGTCTTATCCCAAGGTGGGTGATCTCGTTGGCTGGGGTCCTAAGGGGATGGACACGCCTCTTATCTGCTAGACCATTTGGTTAACACTTTTATCTGCAAAGTCCCCCCATCTTTCTCAAGTGTAGATTCTGCAAAGTTAGAATTTCGAGGTACCTTCAATGTTATTCTGCTGACTGGACATTATTCCCGCGTGGCAAGCCAATGTCCGTCTAAGTCCATAAGCAGAAATTCCTTGAAGTTCCTTAACACTTCTTACATCCTCTTTCGTACATCTTACAAGTATTTTCCAAGACTAATTCTATTCCAACCAACATTTTCCCCTAAAATACAAAACGTTAATACTCTGTTAACATATTATCGGGAGTCGGCCTTCAGGCCACAACAATAAGGAAGACAATTGAGGCAACCGAGTTAGTGGGTGGTTGAGAACCAGCGAGCAACGAAGTGAGCGCGAAAACTGAAGAATTTCCACTGTCACAAGCCGTTACCAGGAAACGGCTGGTGAAGACATAACAGGCTGGGAAAAATTTAGCAAATTTTGGAAATTAACAATGGTGTTATAATTAATTGTAGTTGCGCGTAGTGTGTTAAGTACTGTCAATAAATGTAATCTCCAAACCAAAACATGTAGCGTTACCACCAAAACGAATAAAAGCAAAAGTTGACACAGTAGATTATATTTAGTTTCTTTTTTGATTATTTGTTGTCCGACAGTCCAAAATTATATTTTTTTCGTAAATGACACACAACAGGATGCATATCACAAAAGTTTAAGGAGACCTTTGGAAGGACTCTGGTAGGTACAGTATTATATGTTCTAACGCCGAATAGCTCTGAATATGAAATCGATATACTACTCTGCAACGTGGGATTCTCTCCGAACTACACGGCGGTACAACCCGAAACGCCGTATTATTCATAGTCACCGCCATGAGAAACCCACATCCAACAGAGTTAGGATTCTATTTTTCAACATCTGAAACGCCCCCCCCCCTCTTATCTTTCGGTTTTCACTACTAGCACATCAGAAGATAGAATTCGGGGGGAGCAGCCCTCGTCTCTGGCTGTTGTCGCGTTCACAAGCTCCCCAAGGTGTTCACGGGGTATCCAAGCATTTACGGAGGAGATAATATATACGCAGGCTTTCAAAACAACCAATAACAATATTTAATAGCCAACACAACAAGGAAACTGACACACAATATACAGAAATAAATAAAACAAGGCATAAACCCAAAAGGGCGAGGCACCACAACCAATATCAACGATTGCCCAAGTAATCACATGTTACGGACAGTCGTAACAAGTAGAAACCCAAGACTGCCCCACTTGCCCCAGCCTCATTACGCCATCGCACAGTTCACACCAAATTTTCGGCAAAAACAATAATAATAATAATAATAATAATAATAAAAAACACGGTCGCAACTGCACTGTAATCAAGAATATTCCGCTGCCGCCGCGGGCAGCCTTATCCTTACCAGCCAGACCGGAAACTGCAAACATAATTTAGAATTACAAGATCCGAAATAGAATTTCAGTTCAAAGTCCTCCGGCTGCCGGTAAGCAACAACTCGCGAGTAGGTCTACCTTCGTACTGAGTGCTACTGACTGCTATTGACTGCTACTGACGCTGCTGACACACCCACTCCCTTCCGAGACAATCATCGAGAGGGAAGGAAGGTCACGTGGTCATGACATGTAGAAATAACAGTAAAGACGTCAGCATAATGCCGGTGCGGATGGGGGTGTAGGAATGGCAGGATGCCAGGATGCAACACGCATGAACCAGCTGAGTACAGCATGACTCACATCTGTGATACCTCAACATGTGTAGGTCGTTGGAGGTCAACCAACGTTTCGGAGGAAAAGGTTGCCTCCGTCCTCAGTGTCAAAGAATACGCCAAACAAGGAACCAGTATGACGTTAGTAGCAGATAGCATGCGTGTCTTAAGTAAGCCGCACACCGGTATGCGTCAAGACATGTAACAGTCAAGACACGATGTCTGCAACATGACGCAAAGGAAGTAGCACAATTGAAACGAATGAGATTATGGAAACCCCCGCACACCGGTCTGAGTCATGATGCTGACGAATCACGAATGAAGCAGGACTGCGTCTTTTGTCTCATGTCTTGATGCTTGTCTTAACGCAGTTGGTGTGCGTCCGCCCTTATTCTTCGACCCTTAAGACGAAGGCAACATGTTCCTCTGAAACGTCAGTTTGCAAGGCGTTATATCTCAGAAGACAGAACTCTTCATGTCTCAATAGTCTTAATACTGGAAATGATGATGATGATGATGACTGGATAATAAGACCAAGACGTCTCTTAACTATCATCCCTTTTGTTATTAATCGAAGGTCAAATTATCAATGTGCTTGATTAATTAAGCACCAAGCCGTGAGAACTTACAGGCCAGTGGAGGCAGAGCACCACTTCTGAACCACACACTAGAGGGGAGTCAGATTCATTCATTCATTCATTCATTATTGGAGGGGGTGGGTTTCCCCATGCACCGCGACCAGTTGTTGATCTATTGTACGCCCCCCTTTGATATTCTACCAGTCGCCATACCCTTCCCATACTGGTGCTTGCTATCAACCCCGTTCAGCCAGCGAGTTCGGCCCCTCTACTGTCAGAGGTACCCGATACTTCCCCCATCTGCCAGAGGCATTGGAAACTACTTGGGCGGGAAACTTTTTACCTAAATTTGCTCAGAGGTCTCCTAGAGACATGAGGATCTTTTACGTGCCGTAAATCTACGACACGGGACCCACGGCTTAAAGTCCCTCCCGGAGGACTTGTTCCCTAAAATTTTCCGCCCTTAAAAATTCCATGACCTCCGCCGAGTTTGAACCCGCGTACCTTGAGTCATGAGGTTGGAACGTTACCTCTAGACTACGGAGGCCGCTGTGGTCAGATTCACGGCCTTAAAAAGGTCCTTACCCCTGCCGGGAATTGAACCCCGACAGTCCAGCACGCAGCCTATCGCCATACCGACTGAATTATGCCACCTCCTTCCGTTATTACACAATAATTCCAATTTTTATATGTACTCAACATTTGTTACTTCGATCAAGGCGTAAATTCAAACAGACTTAGGGGTCACTGCTGATGGGTAAGTTTTTCTCTCTCTAAAGTAAGAATCCTCTAGAAGGATCGTTTACAATTCAGATCAGCTGGGAACTGTCCTATTCTTCGCCTTTAGGAATGGGGAATGAAATCTTAAACCAGGTGCAGTAGCAATCTGCATTTTTATGCACTCTCCAGAACTGAATATATAATTTTACCTCCTGGAAATACGCGATAAAGAAGCGAAGTATGAGCACAGATGACGCCTTTGTTATGAAGATCAGCAATCCATTACATTAATAAGTTATTTTCCTAAAGTAGGCTTATTCGATCACCATGCTGTCTGTGTGCCTTTGTATCACTTGCTATCAATTTTCGAATGGCTGACGCAAACTTTATGAAACTTGGTATGTATACCAGAGAACCTGAGTCCATCTTAACAACGTATCTCACAAATTCTTCCATCAGTTTGTATGTGTATCCGTCAATCGTTGCTAGGCAACGGTTCGGTGAAGATTTTACCGTTGTAAGGAATACACATGTAACAATATAACGCCGTTCGGCAAGCAGGTTCTATTTTCTGCCAGCTTCATGCTGGTCTCTTATTTTATTTACTTTTCAACCCTGAAGATGAAGGCGACATGTTCCTCCGAAATTTTATTCAACTTCTCAACAGACTACACGGCGTTATATCCCAGATGACAGAACTGTTCATAATCATCGCTGTGAAGACCTCAGATTCTACTGACACCCTTAATTTACTCTGCTTTTTCTTTCATGAAAAACGTAATTTGTATCTGTTGCTGGCACGTATCTACAATTTGTTACATTTTCAACATTTCATGAAAAATTCTTAATTTACGGTTCTATGAATATCATTAATCATCTGACAGCTAAATCGCTGTACATGGTTCCACGAGACACGCACGAGACCGGTTTTGTCAAGGTTACTGTGCTTTCAGATACGAAGCAATAATAGCAGATCGATTTATCGACTGGCAGTTGTTATTCATCAACAGCAGTCAGGAAGGTGACTCACATATTGACCCTTTCAGGGGTTATCCGTCCAGTAGCCTCTTCAAAGTTGTTCCCCCATTCCTAAACCCCTTATGGTTCGTGTCCACTTAACACGTTCTTTGCAATATGTCAACATACTGAACAATAACTTTTTATATTTCGATGTTTTGTCCAATATAGATTCTACTTCTAGCCCGCCTTCCTTAATTTGAAAAAATGAAAGTAGGCTTATGGTGCCACCTTGCTGTCTGTGTGTCTGTACAACCCCCACTATGAAGACCTAAGCGTAGATGGGAGTATAAAATTACCGTGGGTCCTAAAGAAATAGGATTGGAAGGCTTACACTTCATTATTCTGGACCAGGATCTAGCAAGGTAAAGCTGTTCTTGTGCTTAACTATTTAAGCATTAAGCCACGAAGACGTATGGGGGGACTGGATATATAGATCCATGTATTGTTGACCTCGGCACAAGTTGGAGATGAGTGGCCAGCTCCACGACCCGCCGGCTTTACTCCAGGGAAAAATTCCCCAATAAACATTGAATTGGAGGTTAGATGGGCCCAAGAAGCGGTCTGGACGATGTGAGAGAAGAAAAACCTTACCACTAATGGGACTCGAACTCCGACCCTAGGCTTTCAAAGGCGGACGTTCCCAAACTATCCCCGGCCCTAGCTACAGGCTTCTAACAGCAAAGGCTTACAAGGAATGAGCCGCAGCGGTTCTCTAACTCACTCACCAACCAACCAACCAACCAACCAACCAACCAACCAACTCTCTCCACTGCACTTCACTAACAGCACTCCACTCACTCCTTATGTAACCAAGGCAAGGACCGTAAAGAAAACACAGCTTCTAACAGTTCGTCTATTGTTGCGTGCGTGCCTGTTGCGGCCATTTCATAGCAACGGCCGTTGTTTACACATCAATTATCTAGTAACGGGTCTAAATGCTACAATACAAAAAAATAATAAACTCCATGGCTTGTAGTCCGCATGCGAACTATACCGACCGAGTGACCGCCGCTTGTCGGCGAAGTTAGTGCAAACTTTAGAGGAGAGGGTGTCGCGTTTTCAGCGCAACGAATCCCCACGGCCGTTAATCTCGGCTTTCTAGTTCGGAGCCCCTATTTCCTTGAAATAGCTCCTCAATTATCCTCACGAGGCTGAGTGGACCCCGTTCCAGCCACACTACGTGTATTTCTAAAAAAAAAATCTGGTATCGCCGGGAATTGAACCCGGGACCTCTGGATTTGTAGGCAGGAACTCTGACCACTAGACAACATAAAAATTAATCTGTTTAATGCATTCGTGTCGTTAAGAGCCTGGCGCGACTAATGCAGTACAGACTCCGTCGATTAGATTTCTCGTGCGTTCAAGCAATTTACATAGATGCACCCTCAAATTATGGCTTTCAAGCATGAAAGAGGCACTCTGTTATAAAATGAAGGAGACAGTTCCACAGAGCAAGAAAATGTGGCAAAACGTGTGTCGAAAGAAAGAAAAGGGGAAAGAAAGGAAACAGGTGGCTGGAGAGGAAAGATTATCTGTGCAGTGAGGTGGAGGCAGGCCAGGGTTTGGGTGCAGGGGTTCTCCTTATCGAACACAGGGGCCTATATTCGTCGAAACTTTCTCACATCTTCTATATAGACTCAAAGAAATAAACTACGACCTTTCAGAGAGGGACGTCCTTCAAAGCGATGACTGATTAGGATTGATTGGACATGTAATAAACCGAGGGCCGGAAATTTGACGTGGAGGATGAAGACGAGTGTAGACCTAATCGGTTTACACATTCGAGAGTTATTAGAGAAACATTCTTAGCGGTGATACGAATTTGCTGTCTTAGTTTCCCTACGCTTACAGAATAAGGTGGGCAAAGGGCCGGTCACGGTAGCCGAGCGGTCAAAGGTTGTGATCTGTCTTCGCTCGCTCGGAAGCCGGGATCGTGGGTTCGAACCCTACTCAGGGCATGGATATTCAGTGTTTGTGTGTATATGTGCGTCTTTCTATGTTTGTGTACAGGTAGAGGCTTTGCGACGAGCTGATCACCCGCCCAAGGAGTAATACTGAATGTCTAAAATCTAGCAAACCGAAGTGAAAAGGAGAGTTTCACGGAGGTAGGCCGAGGTCCAAATTTGGACTGTAGCGCCAAAGGGAAGGGAAAATAGGTAAAGAGGACGAGATTTCAAATATTTAAGAAAGGCAGCAGTCACATAAATATTGATATCAGATTAATTTCAGGGAATTTTACTAGTAATTCTGTCCAGAAACTCCCTTTATCTGCGGGGTTCGTGTGTACAAGTTGGCCCAAAAGTTAGTTAACTGCTTAGTATAATGTGCACTAAAATACGTATGTTAGAAAATTTATTATTACTTACTGAATTTATAATAATTCGAAAATAGATCCTTCGTGTTCAGTGAATAATTTACGAGGCTGCGATAACGTTCTACATGTGACTGGCAAGTTTAAATATAAACATTCTCGTTAATATGAGAGAATATTTTAGATTAACTGATTTCTGGGTAAATCTATACACATAGCTAACTAACTCCTTGGAGATAAGTCCTGTTTCAGAAGCTGCTAGTCACTCAGCTACTCTAGAACTTCCCAACATTTTATGGAACCCGAAGATTCATTACCGCGCTCACAAGAGCCATCCGCTCGTTCCTTCCTCGAGCCAAACCAATCCAGTCTATATCATCCCATTTTAATATTAGCCTTCCACCTATGGTTATGTCTTCCTATTTGTTTTTTCTTCTGGCATTCCCACCAAAACCAGTTTGCATAAAATCATGCAAAACAATAATTTTATCCATTGTTTCACATGTGCCACAGTTCGGCCCAGCTCAGTAATGGAAGTACATGAACTGAGGGAGCATGGATATTGTACTGAGCAGAGCAGCTTGACCTAAGAAGGAGGGCGAAGAAAAATGTATATTGAGAAATTTCACAATTTATTCTCTTAAGAAGGTATAAAAGAGGAGGTTACTGACTTCCGGCTTGTGATCCGTCTAGTCTTCAAGATATATGCTGGCGGTTCGGAGCAACGTACAGCTTATATCTTCATCCACATTCCTTCGAAACGTCGGAAACCCTATGTCAGATTACACAGCGTCATATCCTACACGACAAAAATCTTCATAGTCACCAGGAGGGGACTTCGGATCTTACAGTAATTCATTCATTCATTCATCCATTCATCAGTAATCTGTCAGACGACAGGTCCACAGTCTCTTCCAAAACAGTTCCTCCACTTGATGCGATCTAGAGCTTTCTCCTTCAAATGAAAATATCCTCTTCTGTCCCCAAGGTCATCCAGCATCTTTTTACGTCTTCTGGTCACTTCTATCCGCCCCTCTATCTTTCCTTCAATAACTTCTTTTAGAAGGCAGTTACTGCGTAAGATGTGACCAATCCAATTAGCCTTCCGTTTTCTTATTTCGTGTAGGATATTCCTCTGCTCACTGACTCTGAAAAACACTTCTTCATTTCTCACATATTCGGTCTAACTGATCTTCTCCATCCTTCTCCAACACCACATTTCGAAGCTTTCCAGATGTTTCTCATCTACTGCCCTAAGTGTCCATGTTTCAGCCCCATACAGAGCTATGCTCCAAATGTAGCATTTCACTAGTTTCTTTCCCAAATTTAAGTCCAATTTGCTGGTAAAAAGATTCTTCTTCTTGCTAAATGCAGCTTTTGCCATGGCAATCCTGAATTTAATTTCATTAGTACATCTTCCATCATCTGTTAACAAGCTACCAAAATATTTAAAACATTTCACATTCTCCAGTTGTTTTTGGTCTATCTTTATTGTGACTGGGGTTGGATGTCTCGAAATTTTCATTACTTTTGTTTTCTCCACATTCATTTCCATGCCATAGCACCTTCCAATTTCAATTAGTATATCAATCATATCCTGTAGCACAGTTTCTTCCTTAGCCATTAACACAAGGTCATCTGCATATTTCACAGTTTGGTGGTCAGCGTAACCAATCCCCACGGCCGTTAATTTCGGTTTTCTAGACCGGAGCCGCTATTTCCTTGAAATAACTCCTCAATTATCATCACGAAGCTGAGTGGACCTCGTTGAAGACCCACTACTTCTCAGAAAAAATATAGTAGCGTCGGGAATCGAACCCGGACCTCTGGATGTGTAGCCAGGAACTCTGACCACCAGACCACAGAATGGACAAATTTAATTTTATATAGATGAAAACCTTCCTCTTTATTTGATATTCTAAATCGATTAATTACTTCTTCCTTACTTAAGTCCAAATATATTTCTGAGCGCCCTGCAATCAGATACTAGGAAGTATTGTTCTTCTCCCACAGTGAATTTCATATCAGACTCATTAAAATGATGGGAAAATGAATGCTGTGTGTGTCCTGATATTCCACTGGCGACATCTGCGTTCGACGTTAAGAATTCTCAGAATAACACCGTAATATTCCCTTCATGCTCTTATAGAAAGGCAAGGCGTTACACCACCGAACAGAAAAGTCTACATTCGTTGCAGCCAATGAAAAGGAACCTGAGATGAACTGAATATAACGTAAATGTGTGAAGTTCTTCTGCCTTCCCAGTTTTCTAGTTTCTATGGCTTCATTTCTATATCGAGAAGTGACCCGAACAAAGAATATTCTTCTCCTGAGGCAAGGAAATTTTACGGTTGAAATAAGAGTGGCTGGGTGGAAACCAAAAGGCTGCAGACACTGAGGAGTAAATCTTAGTTTAAGGTTAGGATGTATTAAAATCACTTTTGCGTCCATTTTACACTTCTTGACAGTGTTTCTTGTACTGTAGGTTATGGCCAGTTAGTGACATAGAAGTTTACGTCATCATTATAGATTTACCAGACTGTTACGCCTTAGGATAAGAGGGGTAAAGCGGATGGACTTTAATTTACGAAAAATCGGTAGGTGCTCCCGCCCCTACCCTAACTAGGAGAATTATTTTTTGAAGCAGGGAGTAGATAAGAATGAACCTTCGGGTTCCATATGTTGCAGAGGGTTTCATGAAAAACTCAGCACTCATCATTCTCTCTACAACGACTTTTTTTGCCGTAGTTACTTGCTTCTGTCTCAACATACGAGAGAAACTGATGAGGTTTGAGAACAGGGTGTTGAGGAGAATATTTGGACCTAAGAAAGATGAAGTGACAGGAGGTTGGAGAAAACTGCATAATGAGGAGCTTCATAACTTGTACTCTTCTCCAAGTATAATTAGAATGATCAAGTCAAGGAGGTTGAGGTGGGTAGGGCATGTAGCACGAATTGGGGAGAGGAGGAATGCGTATAGGATATTCTTGGGAAAGCCAGAAGGGAAGAGACCAATGGGAAGACCAAGCCGTAGGTGGTTGGACAATATTAGGATGAACGTCAGAGAGATAGGATCGGATGGTATTGATTGGATTAATCTGGCTCAGGATAGGGAGCAGTGGAGGGCTCTTGTGAACATGGTAATGAACCTTCGGGTTCCATAAAATTCTGGAAAATTCTTCGGTAGCCGCAGAATTGGCAGCTTCTCAAGAAGGGCTCAGCTCCACGAGTGATGAGTGAAATACGAGAGAAAAATATGGAGCATATAACATTCAAACTTCGCATTCAGTTCTACGACGCAGGAAGAGCTTCTGCTCTGAATGTCATAACCTCTCCTCTACATTTGGCACGAATGTTTACAGAAGACCAGTCTGTATATTTTCATCTTGTTGTGAACGTAGCCCGAGTGAAACTATTGAAATGAACTTTGCTGAATGATGAAACTTTCTGGTGTAAGCACGAAACTGCGTAAAAAAGAAGGAAAAGAAAGAAAATCTTCTGGGTAGGCTATGTAAGCTCCGATTAAAGTGAGAGAAGTTTTGCTGGGCCCACTCTCTGGACCTGAAAGCCCAGGGCTTCTCCTTGAGGATGATCCTGCAGCAATAAACAAGTCAGCATTACAAAACCGAATAAACTGACCTCCTGATGTTCCTGTCACTTTGATCTGAATATATAATGAGTCATATAAGATTAAGCTATCAATGTATTAAGTCTTGGATGCGAAGAACCTACTTTAGGGCAGGAAATGGAGGCAGAAGATTGGCCCGAAAGCTGATACCGATTTTCCACATCCCGATAAAACTTCTGTCTTTATTGCCAATCTTCTGTTATTATTTGGTGTTTAAAATAGCTTTGATAAGAGACCTCAATAACAAACGTAACACTACAGATCTCAAGCATCGAGCAGGCTGGAATAGCCATGCCGCTTGAGGTCTGAATTAAGTAGGTGAGTGTCATGAATCTCGGTCACGGGACCAGAACTACTGACTTTGGGCTTTCGTTAATTTCCTCAGTCCCTCCAGGCAGTGATGGTTTCTTGAGTAGTTAACGACCCTTCCTTCCGGGTGCACGTGGTAGCGTAGTTTGTTGAGGCGCTATATTACAAGCAGGAAAGTCACGGATTCGATTTCCGATGAAGTCACTTGATTTTTCAATTGACCTAATCCTTCCAGTCACAACATGGTTACTGGAGTCGACTCAGCTTCTAACAGAAATGAGTAACAGTAATCTTCCTGGGGGTGTAAATGGCGGCCGGAGTGTAAAGCTGACAGCCTCATCTTTGAACCGGCTGTCTAGAAAATGTGGGAGCTTCCACGTCTAGCAATCATATAGGCCTCTACGGCCTGTTGCGGGAATAGATTTACCTTTCTGCCGCCTCCTTCTGAATAAGTTCCTATTCGCCATTCAACCATCATATGACCAACAGACGCTGTATAGTCTGTAATATAGACAATATTGCCAAATTTACCTTAATAGTTATCAGGACAGAAGCAAACACGATTGCTCTTACAGGCACACATTAATTGCCAGCGCGTTTGAACTTACTGGAAATGTTGAGTGGATATGTGCGCTTCTGTTTCGAGTTCAAGTGTGTTTCAGTCTCGTTCTCTCTGATTTCACACACCTCAGAGGTACAAAGGATCATATGTCGTAGACAGAAATGTAGAATTTTACTGCAGCAGTGGACCAACTCCAGAAATCCATCACGCTACTGACATTAGACTCATAAATTAGAAAAATAAAAGATATTATTACATTCGGTCAAATATTCTTAATACGGAAAATCGTGCAGAATTGAATATAAACATAAATTTAAAGTTGTTCCTATGCACGACATGAAGACGTATGGAGGAGTAGAAGTATAAATCCAAGCGTTTTAACCTCAGAAGTAGACGGAGAAGTCAGTTACACGGCCCGACAGCTTCACCGGGGGAGAGACAACCACTATACGAATTGGATAGGAGGCTGGGTAGGCCCCAGAGCCGGTCTGGACCCTGGGGGGAGTAGAAAAGTTTCTTGAACGCAACCGGGAATCGAACCCTTTATTTTCCACAGTAGCCCAACCCGTAGACTAGTCAAGACTTTAATGCGTTGCTCTATTTCTGTGCGACAGAGCGTTTTTGTGAATTCAATCAAGCAAATAAATGGTAATAGTGAACACACAAGAAACAAAATTAAATTTAACTTGAAAGTATTATTATTTTACATTAGTGACGTAACAAATTCGGAACTGAAAATTTTAAATTTCCATCTCTAGTTACGGTTTCCACAGATGTATCTTAAACTCATTCACTCTCATGCTTTACAATCCTCGATGGACAAGCTGAAAATGTCTATTTCTTTGTCTACCCATGCTATGAACTTAAAAGTTTCTAGAAGGACAACTTGATATAAAAAGCGGTGCTGTTATCTAGAGATAATATTCTTCGGCAAATATTCAGCCTGCAATTCCGACTGACGCACCGTGTCTTCCACCAAAGATTATTGTTGCTATCTTCAGCTCATATTCGTAACTATAAGCAGCTCTGCAACATAACATCATATACTTCCTGCTTAGACGCACAAATACTCGAGTTCATAACGCACTCTTCTCTAAATATAATGAGAATTATCAATAAAATGAGATGGGCACGGCATATAGCACGCATGTTGAAGAATAGAAATGCATATAGGATTTGTAATGGTTCTGACAATGGTGTCAGTCGCAATGTGACTCTGACTTTGATTCTGAATTTTTGACTGGTGACTCAGTCTGCAGCCACCTGCTCAAGCTTGTTCCTCGCTCGCCAATTTTTTTTACCCTGAAGATGGAGAAGATACGTTCCTCCGAATCGTCGGTTCACACAAGATCTACACGGCACCGCATCCCAGAAGACTGGTACATTTGCGTTCTGGGGATCTGAATTGTTAATTCGCTACTGACTGAAATAACCCGAATTTTACTGGAGTTTATGCAACTCATCCCAGCAGTAGATTTCCATTAGACAGTCTCCGTGGGTTGAACGGAATTTCGTATGCAGGTACACGAAAGTTATTATCAGCTTAGCTAACTTGACAATCTGCAGGCTGACATTCAGACTGAATAAAGTTCTGCTTCGAATGATACGTAAGCATGGGTAATTAGTTCTGATGTGCCGATCTAAAAGCTCATTATATATCTTCAGATAAATATGTAAATTATAGGTATTATCAGTTAATATCAGATATATAAAATAAAAAAAAAACTAGGATGGAAAGAGAACCATGGGATTCAAAATATTGGCTTCGAAGACTCCCGGGGGAATAGAATAGTAGATCAGAGGCAAGTGCTGAAAATTTGGGAAAGTATATTACAGAACTATATGATCGACCTAATCGGCCAGAAACCTTAGAAGTGGAACCGGAAGAAGAAGTAGATACAGACGAGAAAGGACCATATATTTTACAAAGTGAGGCGGAAAAAGCTATCATGGACATGAGGAATGGAAAGGCTACAGGAGATGATGACGTACCTGGAGATGTGCTTAAGTTACTGGGAGAAGGTGGTTTGAAAACACTGACAAAACTAATGAACACCGTATATGAAATTGGGGAGTAGCCAAAGGACTTTACAGAAGTGACAATGATTGCCTTAAAGAAAAAGACAAAGGCTACAAAATGCAGCGACCATCGCACAATAAGCCTTATTGCACATACAGCAAAGATAATAGCAAAGATACTTAAAAGAAGAATTGAAAGGAAAATAGAGGATGTACTTGGAGAAGATCAGTTTGGATTTAGAAGAGGAAAAGGAACCAGGGATGCAATTGGGATGATGAGAATTATAGCAGAACGAACTTTGGAGATAGGGGAAGAACTGTGTGCTTGCTTTATAGACTGGCAGAAAGCATCTGACGGTGTAAATTGGACCAAATTAATGCAGATCCTAAAGGAAACAGGTATCGATTGGCGTGAAAGAAGATTGATTAGTAAATTGTATATGGATCAGAAAGTTAGAGTGCGACTGGACAGAGGGCAGACAAGAAGTGAGAAGATTGGAAGAGGAGTTCGACAAGGATGCTGTTTATCTTCAATTTTGTTCAACTTGTACAGCGAATGTCTTACCAAAGAAGCTCTGGACGGGCTTGGAGACTTCAAATTAGGAGGGCAAATTGTTCAAACTTGAAATATGCAGATGACCTTGTGTTAATGGCTAAGGAAGAAACTGTGCTATAGGGTATGATTTATAGACTAATCGATATTGGAAGGTGCTATGGCATGGAAATGAATGTGGAAAAAACAAAAGTAATGAAAATTTCGAGACAACCAACCCCAGTCACAATAAAGATAGACNTCCTACACGAAATAAGAAAATGGAAGGCTAATTGGATTGGTCATATCTTACGCAGTAACTGCCTTCTAAAAGAAGTTATTGAAGGAAAGATAGAGGGGCGGATAGAAGTGACCAGAAGACGAGGAAGAAGACGTAAGATGCTGGATGACCTTGGGGACAGAAGAGGATATTTTTTTTGAAGGAGAAAGCTCTAGATCGCATCAAGTGGAGGAACTGTTTTGGAAGAGACTGTGGACCTGTCGTCTTGACAGATTACAGATGAATGAATGATGAATGAATATACAATGGAAGGGCACGTGGTAGAGTAGTTGGTTGAAGCACTATGCTACGCAGGTTCGAGTCTCGATGAGGTGTATTTTTTTTTCAATCTGCCTAACCCTTCCAGGCGCACTATGACCCTGGGATCGACTCAGCCTCTAACAGAAATGAGCACCAGGAATCTTCCTGGAGGGTAAAGGACGGCCGGCGCGTAAGGCTGACAACCTTAACGCCATCTGTGAGCCGACTGTCTTGAAAATGTGGCAGCCTCGACATCTCACAATCATATTGGCTTCCACTGCCTGTTACAGGCATAGCTTTTATATGAAATGGAATAGAAAACCTTGCGAATATTTAGTAATTTTTTTTCTCTTAAATCCGTGATCGTAAGCCGAGAGTCAATATAATGTCATACGGTCAATGAGTTTGCGCAGGCCTCTATGGATTGTCACGTTCGACTTTTATTGATTCACTGGCAGATTCACTACCATCCTGCAACAAACTCCGAGCACGTGACGAGAGACGCTATGGTATACTGTCAATCTAAAAGTCTTTCACGTGGATATATTCATAAAATAAATATTTTTTGTTTATCTTATGGAACTACTGACGGGTACGATTCGCATGT
>NW_019730110.1:845910-866346 GCF_002891405.2 Cryptotermes secundus
TGTCGGCAGACCCATCTACGGACAGAGTTAGTTTCACTTAACTACAATCAGCGAGTGCAGCCACCTGTTGGCGTATTCTATTACCATACACTCAAGAAGAATCATTGCGATTTTAGTGCATAGAGAGATAAGTGCTGACACAGGACTCGAATACTAGGATTAGTAGTTTAGTGGTTAGCGTACTAGATGAGGTTCAGATTCCAGATGTCAATAATCTTTCTAGAAGCACAAAAATATTTTATAAGCGCGGGATTCATTCACTCACTCATGGAGCTGAGCCTTTCTTGAGAAGCTGCCATTTGTGCAGTTATCCAAGAACTTCCCAATATTTTATGGAACCTGCAGATTCATTACCGTGTTCACAAGAGCTCTCCACTGGTCCCTATCGTGAACCAGATCGATCCAATCCATACCATTCCACACTATCTCTCTCTAAGATCCATTTTAATTTTGTTCACCCACCTATGCCTTGGTCTTCCAAGTGCCTTCTTTCCATCTGTCTTTCCAACCAATATCCTATACGCATTCCTGTTCTCCCTATACGTGCTATATTCCCAGCCAACCTCATCGTCCTTGAGCAGACATTTATTACTGCCATTAAGCAATTTCGTGTTGCCATAGCAACAAATTGTCAAGCGTTAATATATTGCCTGGAAGTATGCTATGTAGCAGTCACGAAGGAGCGAGGAGTATTTTCTTTGAGTGTATCGTATCTATTTTGTGATTATTGATGATATTTCTTTTCGTGAGAGATGTCGTTATATGTTGGCCTCGACGCAGCGTTGAGCAACACCCAGGGCTGGAGAAGGAGAGCGGAAGAGAGCAAATTAATATTACGTATTAAATATCTGCCAAAATGATGACGAATCGCCTGAAGAAAGGAGCAGAGGAAACTAGCGAAATTTCTTGCTTATCAGATATGTCACACAAAGACCAGTGCCCAACCTAATGTTTCTATAATCAGCCACTGTCACAAACTTTCAAAGTAGCAACAGGTACAATATTACATAGAGAGTTCTGCTTCTCACGAAATGACACCGGCCTACGTGTGCGACTTCCGGTCTTTCAAATAACAGGAAATGTTACCTTTGTACATAGACAGCACAAGCATGGGAGCTCAACTAACAAAGACATGGAAGGCGGCATGAAGTTTCCCTGCGCTGCAGAGCCAACACTCGATTCTGAAGCACGACTTATGGATTTTAAACATTTGGCGTGGGAAGAAGCGCCCTCGGGGTAAAGCGACGGACCGAAATAATATATGTATATATAAACAACAAGGCGTGCTCTCTGAAAAAAAAAATCAACATGTTAGTACAGATCACTACAGGTCTTGTAAACTCTGCTGGCAGTAGTGACGTAAACATGCCTACCGGAAAAGAGGCAGAAATCACTAAAAATAAATTGCACTGACAAAGTAGAGACAAATAGATATAAATTTTGCTTTATAAGTTATACAATTCGCATGAAATTGTTAGCGTGATTTGTTTCTCTCAGCCTGGATGGCTCAGTCAGTATAGAAACTAGATTACATGGCCGTGGAACCTTGGTTCGATTCTCGACGTGGGCAAAAGATATTGCTTATTTTCACAGTGTCCATACCGGTCCTGGAGTCCACACAGCTTTGTATCCGATTGTAATGAGAAGCTGTTTCGTCGATGATAAAGCGGTTGGGACTTGAAGCTAATCAATCTCCTCCATCCAGTACCGAGATCAGGAATGCGTGGAGGCATACTTCAACTTCACAATGCGTCTCTGTGGCGCAATAATTGTATCTGTCTATCTGTCTCTCCTTCCGTCCGCCCACCCATCCATCTATCTATCTGCTAGTCTGTCTCTTGTATCCGATTGGTTGCTGCTGGAGAGATGTGTAATTGAGTTGGTACGCCATTAGTACCCAGCTCAGGTAGAAAACAGAATGTCTTTCCAGCTTGCTACAAAATCATAATTATATTAAAATTGCATCAAGATATACAGGTGTATACTTAATAATGTTACTTTTGCAACATACTGTACTTTGCGCGAAATATAGGCACAACGCTTCACAAACAGAATATTCTTATTGGTGTATAAAAAGCTAATGGCCAATCACAGTGGCCGCGCTGCCTATGGCATGAACTGTTTCCGCCCGCTCAAACACTGGGATCATGGTTTCGAATCCCACTCGAGGTATGAATGTTTGAGTTTCTTAAGTATATGTGGTCTAGTGGTCAGATTTCCTGGCTACAGGTCCAAAGGTCAGGGTTCGATTCCCGACGCTATCAGATTTTCTGAGAAGTAGTGAGTATGGAACGGGGTTCACTCAGCCTCGTGAGGAAAATTGAGGAGGTATTTCAAGGAAACAGTGGTTCCGGTCTAGAAAACCGAGATACGGTATTTACGCATGTATATGCCAAAAATTCAAGAGGAAAACTGGGGTGCGGCTTATATTCGAAATATTCGAAATCACACTTCATTTAAAAAAATTATATTCATAATTAGTAATACAGGGTGTTCTACTCCTGAAATAATATTCCAAGAAAATTATTTTTCTATAATTTCTGTCTGAAAATTGTGCTGCGGCCTATACACGCACGCGGCCTATACATGCGTAAATACGGTAATGGCCCTGGGGATTCGTCGCACTGACGACGCGACACCCTCTATCCGCTAAAATTGGCACTAACTTCGTCGACAAGTAGCGGTAGCTCTGTCAGTATAGTTCGCTTGAGGACTAAAACTATGAAGTTTGTTTTTTTTTGTTTTTATTTTGTTGTCTTGTGTAGGTAGCGACCTTGCGACCGGCTGATCCCCCACCCAAAGAGTGTTACCGACTGTCTGTATAACTGTAAAACAGAGTCTAAGGTTCATCATGTCTTGTAGTGCCCAAAGAGTAGAGTAATACTACAAAGCCAATGGTGAGACCCGTGGAAATGAATTTGTTGGAGATAAAGTGAACGCGGCCGGTCATGGTAGATGAGCGGTCTAAGGCATGTACTGTCTTCGCTCGCTTGGAAACCGGGATCGTGGGTTCGAATTCCACTCAGGGCATGGATGTTTAGTTTGTGTGTGTGCGCTTTTCTGTGTTTGTGTACAGGTAGAGGGCTTGCGAAGAGCTGATCAACCGCCCAAGGAGTCCTACTGAATGTATAAGATCAAGAAAAACCGAAGTGAACGGAGAAGTTCATGGAGGTAGGCCTAGGCCCATTGGGGCTGTAGTGCCAAGGAAAAAAAGTAAACGTGCCTCCGTGAGCAGAATATTTCCTAAAGAGGCAATAGATAAGAGGTTCAAATTATAGGTTTTCTGTCGCTTTCGCATTATACGATATGAAATTTCAATAGGTGGGGTTAGATGTTGCAGGCAAAAGTACTTCTTTTGTATGCAGGTTCCATTTGAATCCACTACTCTTTATGGCTCTATTATAAAAGGAAAATGATTAATATTGATATTGATATGTATTCCATATGTAATGTTAAAAGGAATATCACGAAAGCTCGGAATCTCTTCTATATACAGCCAGCGTTTCCAACATTACTCACTTGAATAGGGCCACCGAACACTAGGCTGAATCAATACAATATTGCAAATATCACGATATTCCATTTACATAAATTACATTTAAATATCTGGTGAGGCGTGATAGTGTAGTCGGTGTAGCGACTGGCTACCGGTTTGACGACAGAGTCGGAGTTCGAGTCCCGGTAGGGTCAAATATTTTCTCTTCTCCACGTCGTCCAGACAGGTTTCCGGGGCCCACCCAGCTTCCTGTCCAATGGGTACCGGGACTGTTTCCCTGACCACTTACTTCCATCTATCAACAATAATAATACATGGATCTATACATCCACTCCCCTATACTCCTTCTGGGAGTAATGCTTAATTAGTTAAGCATAAAGACAAATTACCTTTACATTCAAATATTTTCTCTCACACTCTGTGCAAATAACCATATTCTTGCAAAACTTTCGTGTATGTTGATTCCTCTAAATGCGCTTTCGTAAAAGACCTTCAATTTTCTAGAAGAATAAATATTTCAAGACATTTCTAATGGATTTTGACGGCGGTGCACAAGCAGTCTGGGTTGTTGAGGTTTTGGATTTTGTTCATTATGCGGTATACTCAGGAACACGGTGTTTCCGAATCTGGATCACTTTCCGTCCTCAGATGAAAGTGCTAACCTCAGTCACAGGTCAAGTGATTGTGGTCAACACTTTCTGACGGATCAAACGGAGTACGGGCTTTCCACTCTTTCATCTGAGAAGCAAAAGAGATACACTTTCCGAAATGTTGCGTTCTTTAGAATAGCACAATTGTGTACAGTGCATCTACTACCAGTCAATAATTTCGTGGACTGGCTGCAACGTGTCGTTGCAGTGCACTACGGCGGATAGGTTGAGGCACGTAATGATGCCCTGTCGGTTCATCTCTCGTCACAGCAAGAGGCAGTTGTGTGCAAACAGTGTAAGCAGAACTGTGGCCTCTATTGTGAACTGCAGTTACATGCGAGTGGCGGAAATTGAAAATGAGGCCGTTTGAACAACGGGCAAAAATCAAGTTCTGGAAGAAACTAGGCAAATCCCCTAGCGAAACGTTTGGCGTAGGAAGAATTGGCTGTCGCTACAAGACAACGCCCCTGCACATCGCTCTGTTCTTGTCCAAGAGGAACTGACAAGACAATAGGTCACCGTTTTGCCATACCCTCCGCACTCACCTGATCTCGCACCCTGCGATTTCTTTCTCTTTCTCCACTTGAAAGCAAAGCTACGTGGTCGTAGGTTTCAGTCGTCCGAGGAGGTCGTCAATGCCACAAGAGACGCCGTACGGGAATTTCCTGCGAATATGATTCAGCAATGTTTTCAGAAGCTATATCAACGTTGGCAGACTTGCATAGCGGCCAACGGCAACTATTTTGAGGGCCGACGTGAATGTATGTAAGTTTATGTGAATTCCTTGTAATATGAGGCGATAAAACCACAGTCCACGAAATTAATGACTGTACCACGCATAGGACTATTGCCATGTTTGTGCGTCCTACTGATCCGAAGATTTATGCTGGTGGGAGCGTAAGCTGCTAGTAGGGCTACCCATATTGGACAGGTCAAAAGGAAGGCGGCCAGACGAAGTGTAGTCCTTGGTCATCCATGTTTGGGGGTTAGGGGTAGGGCTAACGACCACACTCCCTAAAAAGCTACTGTTACGAAGCCATGGATGAGACCAGTATCCACAAAACAGGATTGCAGCCCCGAGGCTATTGGGTCAATGCTCGCTCTGTAACCCTGACTCTTCCCCCCCACACACACACACGATCCTATAGCGGCTCTCGCCTACTACCTGCTGGCCCATCTCCACAGACCCTTCTCCTCCCCTTTCTATGATTTCCCATGTGGTCCCTCTCCCTTCCCTTTCTGTTCTTATATAGCTGGGTGTTTTTCGACTTGCGGCTCAGTCTGCAGCCACCTGCTCACGCTGGTTCCTCGCCCGCGGATTTTTCTACCTTGAAGACTTGAGGAGATGCGTTCCTCTGACAAGTCGGTTCACAACAGATCTACACGGCGCTACATCCCGCAAGACAGTATTCTTTATAGTCACCGTCGTGACAACCTCAGATCTTACTAATATAGATTAGGATAAATTTTGATGCTGGTTTAATGTATTATCTCTATGGCGAAACTGCTGCATTCAGCTAGAATAATTTACTGTACATCTTTTCTTTCATTTCTGTCCCTGAGAACCAAAATCTGTTATAGACATTTATACTCCGATAATGGGGCTGACTGTAAGAGTGTCAGCAACCACTACTGGTTGCTCATCCAGCTAAGGAAACTGTTGTCCGTCGAGAAAAATGTGGTAGTTGTTGCAGAATTTTTAGAGCCAGTTTAATTATCTTATCAGTCAACAACAATAATGTTATACTAATTCCTATATAGCATGCCATATAGATGTAAAATCTACAATTTATATTTGAAGTAAAGCGGCCTCCGTAGTCTAGAGGTAACGTTCCCACGTCATGACTCGTAGTACGCGGGTTCAAACCCGGCGGAGGTCGTCGAATTTTTAAGGGCGGAAAAATTCAGGGAACAAGTCCTCCGGGAGGGACTTTAAGCCGTGTGTCCCGTGTCGTAGCTTTACGGCACGTAAAAGAACCTCATTACTCCAAAGGAGGTCACTAAGCCAAATTTAAGGACGTTTCCCGCCCAACAAGTAGTCTCTAACACCTCTGATAGATGGGGGAAGCATTAGAGATACCTCCAAGCTAGTGGAGGCCGAACTCGCTGGCTCGGTAGGGACTGATGGTACGCACCAATATCGGTAGGATATAGAGACTGGTAGAATATCATAGAGGGAAGCACAATGGACCAATACAGGTGTAAGTGCATGGGGAAACCCACCCTCTCCAATAACTAACTAACTATATTTGAAGTATCGTTAAGAACAGTGGATATATAACATAGAAGAATAAATTAGATTTCGCTGCAGTGCGAATACCTGTACAGCACTTGATTACGTAGGGTGGTTAATGCTGGACTGAGTTCCACCACAAATTACGGTGAATGTTCATCCGATATATTACTCGCCAATTCACTTTCGTGCACAAAAATTTATGTTTGGATGGTAACACTGATTTACATATTCAATGATACTTTTGTACTACCAACAAACGAGCCCAAAAACCAATGAGGTATGGCAAATCGGATAGAATGTGTTTAAACTGTGTATGCTAATTTGTAGGTCACTGGCTGCCAAATATAGACTCTCTTCCACTGTTGATTGATACACGCACGGGAAGAATTTTATGTGATGATAATGGAAGTTTTGTTATAAATATTTGGGTTAATTCATTTATAATTCATGTTGATTCAGATATTGGGGTTTCACACTGCGTAGACGTGGACAGTGTTAACGCGTTTCGGACATGTATCTTCAACTTACACGTGGCAGCAACATGTATTTTCGAAAAGTCGGTAACACTCCCCAAATCGATAAGGTCTAAAGATACAAGTAAAATGTAACGTTGGGCCGCGCCATAGCTCAAGCAGTTAGTCGCTGGCTTCCCACCGCGGCGGCCCGGGTTCGATTCTGGGTCTGGTCAAGTGGGATTTGTGGTGGACAAAGTGGCGCTGGGGCAGGTTTTCTCCGAGTACTTCGGTTTCCCCTGCAAATCTTCATTCCACCAATTGCTCCACAATCACCCTCACCTATCATCTGGGGCTGGTACAATAGGCCAGAAGTGGTCACAGTACAAGGGACTTAGTCCCATCCCACTAGAAATAAAAAAAAAGTAAAATTGTCCTTGTGCTTAACTAATTAAGCACTAGGCCAAGAAGGCGTACGGCGAAGTTGATGTATACATCCATATTTTCTTGACCTCGGCACTAGCTGAAGGAGAGTGGTCAGATTCACGCTCCTGCTGCTTTACGCCGAAGGAAAGGGCCCCCGGTACCCATTGGATAGGAGGTTGGGTGGGCCTCAGAGCCGGTCTGGACACGTGGAGAAGATAAAATTCTTGACCCTAAAGGGAGTCGAACACCTAGCCCGCGGTCGTCCAGCCTGTACCTAGTCGCTGTATCGACTGAGCAATCCCGGCGTCTTGTAAAGATCCAAGAGCATAACCAATGCTAACAGTGAACCACACCCATCTTCAAGTTAAATTTGGAGGCAGTATGTACCTCCGAAACGTCACGGAGACCGCCCACATCCAAACCGTATAAAATCTCAAGATCATAATTATCATCAACAGTGAACCATCTATATGCTCAGGTTCGAAGAAGTAGCGTGTATCTCCGAAACGTCGGCGACATTTTTAACATACGTACGATGTAAATACCCAAGAGCAAAATCAGTATCAATAGTGAGCCACCTCCATATTCAAGTCAGAAATGTAGACGGAATGTATATCCGAAACGTCGACGACACTGTCCACAACAAAGTGTAAAATCGCAGCAGGAGAATCAGTATTAACAACCAGCCACCTCAGTCTTCAAGATGGATGGAATTGGAGGCAGTACGCACCTTCGAAACGTCGGTGACAATGAACGGCCGTGGAAACATAAAACTAGTCAATACGTTATAATACATTGTATAAATTTGGTATAAGACAACACTTGTTATATTTCTTCGTTTGTTTTAGACTGAACAACTCCAGCCAATTCAGTTGATCGGGACTCATAAAACAATGAGGCTGAAATAATGATATTTATGCAAATAATTTCTTGGATAGGGTTTCGTTTTCCGTAATCTCATAGAGTACTTGCTATTTATCTGCTTGTCGATTCACATTTATCCTTGTTAATAATTATCATATGTATGTTGGAGCTGAAGTAGACCTCCACGCATTCACCTCAGCACTAGACAAATGTGAGACACGAGTATAATTTCCAAGCTCCAGGGAGGGCCCCCCGTATCCATTGAATTGGATGTTAAGTGGTCTGGCCACGATGTGGTCGCCTTACCGGGAATCGAACCCCAGTAAGGCAGCTCATAGCATAGTTATTATTACTGACTATTCCGGCTTGGTACAGAAAGTTGTGATGACAGATAAAAAAGTAAACTTATTCTGGGTTTTAACTATGCACCACGCCACGAAGATGCTTATAAAAGTGGAGGTACAGCTCCACAGTTCTTGAACTCGATACTAGATGGAGGTGAGTGGTCAGCTCCACGCCCCGGCCGCTTTACAACCAAAGAATCCGTAGAGTACACACTGTAAAGGAGGCTGAATGGGTCCCAGAGACATACTGGACGTTGCGGAGACATTTCTTTTGCCAGGGCTGTGAATCAAACCCTGACTCCTCGTCTTCCAGCAATAGCCACTTTACCGACCGCGCTATTCCGGCTCCCGTGTGTAATTATGAAGTAATAAAACTTCCGACAGGGTTAATAATAGGCTGTGTCAATTCTGTGGAAGTTTCTGTCATTTATAAATTGCATATCTGTCCCACTATCGGAGAGCACGTCGCCTTGGCATTGATTTTATCCGCCCGGTGCGATTGGTTCAAACACAATTTCACACCATATCAACTGAGTCGGCAGGCCGACCGGATGATCTGCTTAGTGGCTGAAGCTAGTTTCTGTGAATCTAACGTTTATTTGAACACGAGCGGTGCCAATAATGCGAATGTTCGCGTGGAGGTCTTTGGTTCAAATGCCGCGTTTGTGCGTAGAATGTTCACCGGTCGAATGAACTCGCTTGGTGAAACGTTGATAACGAGCTGCCAGACTGAACTGTGTCACGCTGCAGGACACAGTAACCCGTCATTAATGCCCCTGTATTCACTGCGACAAACTTTCAAGTACAGGTATAAGAATTCTACGAACCTAAATTTGGTACACCTAATCACATCTCACGTAATTCTCTTGAATTCCCTATCCTGCGACCACAAATTTTCTGCGTCAGAGACGAAGCCATGAACTTGAAGACCGAGTATTATAGATAAGCATCCTGTTGCATTTATACTTGTATATCTGCCACGCACAATATATTCAGTCCTCAATGCAACTATTTTCACTTTCATTTCTCCTCCTTACATTTTTCGCGGCACGCGGTAGCGTAGTTGGTTGAGACACTATGCTACAAGCTGGAAGGCCGCTGGTTCGAGTCCTGATGACGTAGATTTTTTTCAATTGACCTAATCCTTCTAGCCGCACTATTGCCACGGGGTAGACTCAGCCTCTAACAGAAATGAGTACCAGGAATCTTCCTGGGGTAAAAGGCGACTGGTGAGTAAGACTGACAACCTCACCGCCATTTGTGAGTGGGTTGACTAGATAATGTGGGGCCCTCAACGTCTCACAACCCTATAGGCCTCCATGGCCTGTTACAGGGATAGTCTTTTACGACATGTTTCGGCCTCAAACGGCCAACATCAGGTGTTTCGTCTATGCTGAAACTGTCGCACTGTAGGAAATGTATAAAACTTTCACTTATTTATAGTCAAACGTCCACATTTTTTTTCCTTGGCACTACAGCCCCAGTGGGCCTAGGCCTACCTCAATGAACTCCGTTCACTTTGGTTCTTCTACATCTTACACATTCGGTAGGACTCCTTGGGCGAGTGATCAGCTCGTCGCAAGGCCTCTACCTGTAGACAAACATAGAAAAACGCACACAAACATCCATGCCATGAGTGGGATTCGAACCCACGATCCCGGCTTCCGAGCGAGCGAAGACAGTGCATGCCTTAGACCGCTCGGCTACCGTGACCGGCTCAAACGTCCACATACAAGAGTTAAACCATCATACACAGTGGCAAGAAACAACATATAAATAGGAACCACTGGTAACATAAAGAAAGTTCTTAAGTACAGAAGCAACACACGAACATCAAGCCACAACATAGAGCTGTATTATTTGGTCAAATTGACGGCGTCCTTAAAAGAGGTGCAACAATTGTACAATTTTAAGAAATTTCAAACCAAAATTAAACTATCAAGTGAGTGAACTTAATCAATGCAAATAAATATCGAGTGTACATCAAGCAAATTAAACAAGAAGTGCAGCCTTTGCACGTGCATAAACAAGTAAACATTTATACAGTGTGACCCTTTTGGCGTAAACAAAACTCCTGATGATAGCCGATTGAGGCCGAAACATGTCGTAAGGAGGAGAAATAAAAATGAAAATAGTTGCATTGAGGACTGAGTATATTGTGCGTTAAAGACCAAAGATATGTTAATATGCTGCCTGATCAGGGCTCTGACACATTTCTGGTGACGTGATAGATTAGTATTAAACAATAGTGGAATGATGATTAGCAAGGGAAACTGAAGAAACTAGGGGAAAAAAATAAATCTGCTCTAATACCACTTCCTTCACCATTTTGTCCCACGAAGTCATCTTGGATTGAATACGGGGCTACAGGGTTAGAAACCAGTGTCTGGAAGCGTGGGCTATGCCACGGACGTCACGGATCTGATAAGATCAGTTAATTTTCAAGCGACTTGCAGGGCAGGTTCCGTGGTTACATAATCTCATTTGTTTATGTTACTTTAACTCTTCATATTGTGTAAAAACTTGGCCAATTACAAATTCATTAATTAGTTTACCATAAATGTAGGCATTTATGTCGTGCCGGAATTCCATGTGGTGTCCATTAACTACAATGAGAAATAACCTCCGTGACACATTTCTGTGCATGTTGGGATGATAGCACTGATAACACGAAACCATTTATTAAAACAAATATTGTTTATAAAGTCTCTTGTAGCATTAAATGTTAACACGCACACACAGAGCGCAGCACAGGACATTCACTTCTCAACAGTTCACATTTTCTGGGATTTCTTTTTATCGCTAGTGGGGTGGGACTAAGTCCCTTGTACTGCGGCCACTTCTGGCCTATTGTACCAGCCCCAGATGATAGGTGAGGGTGATTGTGGAGCAATTGGGGGAATGAAGATTGGCAGCGGAAACCGATGTACTTACTTACTTACTCATGGAGCTGAGCCCTTCTTGAGGAGCCGCCAATTCTGCAGCTACGCAAGAATTTCCCAGCATTTTATGGAACCCGAAGGTTCATCACCGTGTTCACAAGAGCCCTCCACTGGTCCCTATCCTGAGCCAGCTCTATCCAATCCATACCATCTCATCGTACCTCTCTAAGATCCATTCTAACATTGTCCACCCACCCAGGCCTTGGTCTTCCTTGTGGTCTCTTTCCTTCTGGCTTTCCCACCAATATCCTATACGCATTCCTCGTCTCCCCCATTCGTGCTACATGACCTGCCCACCTCATCCTCCTTGACTTGTTCATTCTAACTGGGGAAACCGATGTGCTCGGAGAAAACCTACCCCAGCGCCACTCTGTCCACCACAAATCCCAGTTGACCAGACCCGGGATCGAACGCGGGCCGCCGCGATGGGAAGCCAGCAACTAACCGCTTGAGCTATGGCGCGGCCTTTTACAGCCATGTATTCCGTTGAAAGTCAACCAAACTTTCTGAGGAACATATAGCCTACATCTTTAACTCTGCTTGTTACCTGGTTCATACTTGGCTTAGTCTTTGAAGGTATGTTCCTCCGAAACGTCTGCTGACTTTCAACGGACTACACGACGTTATATCCCAGAAGCTAGAACTCTTCTTAAGCACCGCAATGAGGACCTCACATCCTGCAATGCACTTTTCATACATAATTTACGAATAACTCTACCTGATTTTTATTGAAAACTTTAATCGAAATAAAGAAGACATCAGACATGAATATTAGTGAAAGTTCTCAAAAGTAATTTTAGTTCATCAAACCTGTTTCACATACCGTATTTAAGCATTTATGTTGTACGCAGTGATAACACGATAACATATTGACGGAAGGTTACCCCGAGCCACTGAGGTTGGATGACTCCCGGGCCACAACACGAATATGGATCCGTTATTTCAAACTGCTTGGGGTAGGGTGAGACTATGCTCACATGTACTGCTGTCCTGTCAATGTGGTACAATACACAGTTTTTGAAGCTGCCAAGGTTCATTTTCGAATCGGGTAGTTTCAGTTTTAGAGAGAGAAGTCAGAGAATTTCTTTACAAAACTTGTATTTAAGCCCTTTAAGATAATTTTACTGATTATCCTTTAGTATTAGCGGCCTCCGTAGTCTAGGAGTAACGTTCCCACCTCATGACTCAAGGTACGCGGGTTCAAACACGGCGGAGGCCGTGGAATTTTTAAGGGCGGAAAAATTCAGGGAACAAGTCCTCCGGGAGGGACTTTAAGCCGGGGGTCCCGTGTCGTAGCTTTGCGGCATGTAAAAGAACCTCATGTCTCCAAAGGAGGTCACTGAGCTAAATTAAGGACATTTCCCGCCCAACAGTAGTCTCTAACGCCTCTGGTAGATGGGGGAAGTAACGAGATACCTCTGAGCCAGTAGGGGCCGACCTCGCTGGCTGAGAAGGGACGGATGGTAAGCACCAGTACCGGTAGGGTATAGAGGCTGGTAGAAGATCATAGGGGGACGCACAAGAGATCAAACTGGTAGCGGTGCATGGGGAAACCCACCCCCTCCAATAATAATAATAATAAGAATAATAATAACAATCCTTANCATCATTCGAGTTACAATTCGATACATCTACCCTGATTGGTTAATTTGCCGTCCAGTTGGTTGTAATGTAATCTGTATCAACTCTTAAAATACCAAAATGCTTTGATTACTGAAAGAGTTACACATATACAGTCAAGCCGCGCCATAGCTCAAGCTGTTAGTTGCTGGCTTCCCATCGCGGCGGCTCGGGTTCGATCCCGGGTCTGGTCAAGTGGGATTTATGGTGGACAAAGTGGCGCTGGGGAAGGTTTTCTCCGAGTACTTCGGTTTCCCTTGCCAATCTTCATTCCACCAATTGCTCCACAACCAACCTCACCTATCATCTGGGGCTGGTACAATAGGCCAGAAGCGGCCACAGTACAAGGGACTTAGTCCCACCCCACTAGCATTAAAAAAAATACACATATATAGTGGTCAAACATAACAGAAACCGGTCCTACCAGCAAGCAAAGTTTACTGTCCTCCAACTGCCGAATGAACTGGCTTCCATGTCAAAGTGAAAGTCAAATTTATTTTAGGACCGACGGTTAGTGGGCCAATCGGCCAGTCTGCCTCTGTGTGGAGCTCCCATATTAGGGCCCATGTCCAGGTTATTATTACTGAGAGGTAGTTGAGGGTTTGTCCATGCTGGGCGCCCTCTTTGACGAGAGGAGGGTCTGACGTTTGCAATTGCTTGTGGTTTTCGTCAGCGCATTCTCGGCTCATAGTCCCGTGGGAATGATGACAATATTTTACTGTCTCGGATTAGAAACTCCCCCAGTCTGGAGGACCAGGTCCCCGTATTTATATCCCCCAGGAATAGGGTGGCCCAGTTATACCCCTAGGCATTGGGTTCCCTTCTCCTCGCCCTCTACGACTCGTAGAGCTATGGCGGAGGTATTCGAAGCAACGTCACGCAGGGAAACCGGTTTCCAGGGAGTCAGAGAGACTTTACGACTGGCTGTTGACTGTCAATTAGTTCGTCTGGATGCCAAGCCCCTTGAGACTTCACAGACTGACAACTTATGTAGCAACGGCACGAACCGCATAGAAAAAACCGAGTCCAACAGTTACTCCATTGTTGCGGCCTCCGTAGTCTAGGGGTAACGTTCCCACCTCATGACTCAAGGTACGCGGGTTCAAACCCGGCGGAGGTCGTGGAATTTTTAAGGGCGGAAAAATTCAGGGAACAAGTCTTCCGGGACAAGTCCCGTGTCGTAGGAGACCTCTGAGCAAAATTAGGAAACACATTTCCTGCCCAAGTAGTTTCCAATGCCTCTGGTAGATGGGGGAAATATCAGGTACCGAGGGCCGACCTCGTTGGCTGAACGGGGCTGATAGCACGCACCAGTACCGGTAGGGTATGGAGACAGTAGAAATTAAAGGGGAACGCACAATGGACCAATAACTGGTCCCCTCTAATACCCCTCTAATAATAATAATAATAATAATAATACTCCATTATTGCGTATGTTGCTTAGCGATGGATCAGACATTGTTGCGTGTTACACAGCAGTTTCCTAGCAATGGCGGTTTGTCTGACACCCCAATTCTTGCTTTGAGCAAATATGCCACAAAGTGCAACATGTGGTACTTCTATCAAGAGGTATACTATGAAAATTTTCAGCAAAGGTGAACACTTCCACTCAAGCACAACTCCCACTCTCGGTTTTTCCTGTCATCTTTTGCTCCGACTCATAACTAGTATCATCTGACTGTCGTTATACACAGTAACAGACAGCAAGCTTTATCTTTTGATGCCTAAATCATTGCCCGCACCAAAACACTCATAATGGCGTCACACCCTAACACATATACCACTCAAACACTGGCCTTTATATACTACACCGCACATATCTACTTTCTTTCCTCCTTGGCCTTCAGTCCACAAGCGAGCTATACTGAATTTGCTTCTGATATTCCTGTTTGCCTGTACCTGTAAAGGTAATGCTGGTAGCGGATCTGAATATTGCAGGGGGGCTGGAAGACGAGTCGGCTAGACGGAAATGGAATGTTCATCCGGAAACTTATTCGACTTCCGCACGCGCTATTACAAATATTATCCTACCGCTTCATGTTTTATTCGAACCTGTATAACGCTCCTTACCTCAGCGCGGCGTGCCTCAGTAGCCGGCTTTACCGGACCCAGAAACCCGTTACCGCCAGCAATGTTGCAAACACGTGATTAGAACAAACTAAACCGAGAGGATAATACCAGGAGCTACGGAGCTTGATTGCGTGGTCAATTATGAATATTACGTAATCACTGACGAAATAGCCCTTTTTAATACACAGCCTTCCGTAATAGATTCCGTGAGACTGCATTCGGTTTTCACTTATTTGAATTTCATAATAACATTTTAATTATAGGGAGACGTTGTCAGCCTTGCGTCTAGCTCCCAACCAGGAGGATCAAGTCCCTATATCTATATCCCTCGGGAACAGGGCTGCCAAGTTATAGCCCCCGGGCACCGGGCTCCATTTCTGTCGCCTTCTACGACACGCAGGGCTAAGATGGAGGTATTGTAACCCGCCTCCACGCGGAGAGATTTATGTAGATCATCTGTTATTATTTTGGTATTCTAGAAGAGTATGATGCGCCGGTCACGGTAGCCCAGCGGTCTAAGGCATGCACTGCCTTCGCTCGTTTGGAAACCGCGATCGTGGGTTCGAATCTGTTTCCTGTGAGGTACGAACTGAATTCTTATATATTATTCTTATACACTGCCAGTCACGGTAGCCGAGCGGTCTAAGGCATGCACTGCCTTCGCTCGTTTGGAAACCGCGATCGTGGGTTCGAATCCCACTCAGGCCATGGATGTTAGTTTGTGCGCGTGCGTTTTTCTGTGTTTGTGTATAGGCAGAGGCCTTGCGACGAGCTGATCACCCGCCCAAGGAGTCCTACCGAATTTGTAAGATGTAGAAAAACCGAAGTGAACGGAGTTCATGGAGGTAGGCCTAGGCCCACTGGGGATGTAGTGCCAAGGGGAAAAAAAAGAAGAGTATGATGGGTTGGGCATAAAACTAGGATAGACAGATAAGTAATGCACATCAAATTACCACCTGGGAGAACTAGAAGAAGATGGAAAGACGAAAGTTATATGAATCATATGGAGAAATATCATTATGATCGGAGATGAATGTAACCGGCTTAGTATAGTGTCCGAAGGCAGGCTTTGGACAATCGGGTTTTACACTCAAGAAATATACTTTACTGGTCGAAATTGTTTTAAAATCCATGGAAAGATAGAGGGGCGGATAGAAGTGACCAGAAGACGAGGAAGAAGACGTAAGAAGATGCTGGATGACCTTGGGGACAGAAGAGGATACTGTCATTTGAAGGAGAAAGCTCTTGATCGCATTAAGTGGAGGAACTGTTTTTGAAGAGACTGTGGACCTGTCGTCTGACAGATTACTGATGATTATGATGATGCGGCATGCTGGAATCTTCATATTCCATTTTAATACTTCTGATTTTTTTATTGATCTTCTTTTCGCCATAGTAAGGAGCTGTAACCTCACAAGATACAGGCCATCTCCGACTTACGACCCCCCAACCCCACCGCATTTACGACAAATTCTTCATGCTAAATTTACCCTTAACCCCCCCCCCCAAAAAAAACTCACATCTGCTGCTCCGGACGCAAGCAGCTAACCCCTTTCCACAAAACACAAACTGTCTAATCAGAGCGACCTGTACGTTTGCAGTATCGATTTTAAAAACGTGTTTCTTTTGTTCATTTTTGTGTGAAATGTGTTTTTATTTATTAACGAATGTCTGCGAATGCGTGTAATTAAAATTTTACTTAGTTTTCGTCCATTTTATCTGTCAATTTGTGTTATTTTAGGGCATGTTATGGGTTTCCAAGAACGGAACTTCAATTTATAACTTTGAACTCATGGAAAATATCGGTCTGAGTTACGATGCCTCTGTAGGAACAAATTTTGTATTGAGGACCGGGGTCGTCTATGGCTGCTCGAGTCCTGGTTGGTGTATTTTCCAGTTGGGGTAATGGAGGCCGTTTGTTGATAGTGTTGATTTTTTATATTTTCTTAGTCCACTGGTTCTGGGGGGGGGCGATACTTAGAGCCATGTTGGGGAGTTTAGTGTTGAAGCTTTCAAAGAAATTGTATTTTTAGCATAGAAGATGTGAGTTTGTTGCTCTGGGCCTATACATAAGCTTCTGAACATTCAGCAACTTCTATGGGTTTCCTTGTACGAATCTCCGGTTCGGGGCAGTTGCTGAATGTTCACACAAAACAGTTTAAAATTATCAGACCTGAGATTCTGAAGGCGATGTGGCATCGTTTAGTCTAGTAAAACTTTACCGATGTTTCGAGGAACAGGCTGCCTCCATATTCAGAACACTGAAAATGGAGAAAGCACTTTCCTAACGTCCGAAATTATTTTTTTATATTAAATGGCGTAAGGATACAAAAAATATTGATTTCTTAAGTTATTTTCATGTTAATCATGGTCGGAAATTAGGAGATGTTTTATTTGTGCCGTTTTTAAATTTGTCTTTTGAATGAGCAGTTAAGATGCTCCAAGAAAATTAAAAGAAATAATGCAGAGTGGGAAATTTTACGTTTTGATCTATTTTGTACTATAGTACAAATACTGCAAACATGAGAATAGAACCTGTATGGAGCCCCACTAAGAATTTTGGTCTAGAAATATACGGAGGGATACATATGTACATACACATCCGTGTATTGACATCAGAATCAAGATTTAATCACAGGATTAAAACGTTTCATAAACAAAGAAATGAAACGGGAGGAAAGAAGAAATATATTGTGAGGGGCGGGGTTAGAAATTGAGCAGGATAAGAGATAGAAATAAGGAAGGAAAGCATAAGTACAGTAGTTAGGTACATAAGGAATATTTAAGTAATATACGAAGGAACAAAAAGACATACGAGGATCATTTTTATTTTATCTGTACTGTAATTAACGCCTCAGGTTTAAGTTACAGTCGAAAAAACTATCTTATTTATAAGATATACGCATAAGTGCCGTAAGAACACAAGAACTTAAAAATATATGTTTGTATTTCACAGTTACTTGAACGAGATTTAGAGCCCCGTTCATAACTGACAGATCAACCAAAGCAATCTTGGCGTTCGTATATGCTTGAAACAGTGCACAGTATATTTTGTGTTTCCTGTTCGCTCCGAGGTATAAAACAGGATTCCGACAGAACACTGACAGAAAATGTGTTGCTGTCCTAAAGTCAGTTAGCATCCGAAAGGTCATGCTCTCGTTCCACGGCGGTTTTCTTTTGTTTGCAGGAAAATTAGGCAGAAGTCAATGTTTATCCGAGACTGCTGCGACTAGCCATCACGACAAAGTAATTCTTGGATTTCCTCTGTCTTTAAGCAAATATTGAGACTGTTCCCAAGTTCTAAGTTGCTACTGAGTGCATCTCATGCAGTCTTCCAAACTTTAAATTGATCGAAATTAAACTCCACTGCTGTTAGAGCTACCAAAATTATATTTCCTTGTTACAGTTCGACATAAATTCAGAAAATCGAAATTCGAAGGCCCCTGACTCAAATCACTGACAGATAATATACATTTATATATATTTAGGATGTACATACTGACCTTCTTCTTATTCTTCATGAGGTTGGCGTCCCGGCTGTCCTGAGCGTTCCCCGGCGCCCTTGAGCCCCAAAGTCGCAGGGCCATCCTGGCATAAACACAGGAGATGATGCAGAGAGGAGTGAAATACTGCACCAACACCATCACGATTCGGTACGACAACATGGCGACGTCAGACATGTGGACGTTGTGACAAAATGGCTTCACTCTGCAACCTATGAAGCAATAAGGAGCATGCGCAGTCAGTTCACTGTATGTTGTGGTTATGTCGGTGTAAGTGTTTTTGTGTTTTTCTTAAAAATTCGTTTTATATTAAAATCGATGTTGATTCTTTGTTGTGGTGGTATTACTGATACACTCATTTTCATCTGTTGTAAATATACTGTAAATTGTTATCAGGGTAGACCAACTTTAAATGGTGAACTAGAGGCGGCAAATTACACCTCTTCCCCTGTATTGAAAATAAATAAAATTTATCAAAATTTCGACGAAATAAATGATACGGATTTTTCAGATACTGTGGAGGAAGCATCCGTCATATTTCAGTTATACAAGAAAATTATACACGTTCTGAAAGACCTGTTATCGACGTCATCTCCTAGTAATGAAATTTCGACAATTTGGAACAAAATCACATCAATAAGATAGGAGGATTAAAACTACAATCTATTTGTTCCTTTAAAGAACCCTTTCTGGTAAAAGTTTACATTGGATTTCGGTTTCCGCGAGAAAATTAAAGAGTGCTGTGTAAGGGGATTGTGCCCACGGCTTGGTATCTGTTCACTGTCTCCTTTGCCCTTGACTAAAATGATGGAATCCTTTTGTTATCCAGTGGGATGAACTTCCGTTCCAGTTGGCCCCGTCTTCACAAGTTGTTTTCCATATACATGTAAACACCCTCATCAACCAATTAACCTTGTTGAATTCAATAAACTGTACTTAAATCCTTGAGACCCATGAAAAGTACCACATTATGAAACCCAAGCAAGACAGAGCAGCTCTGAGACCGTAAATTAATCTCATTTATTCACGTCCTTCAAGTTGAAAGATCTCATTGGTAATTTGAAATATTAAACCTCTTACTATTATAAATAAAAATGTATCTGCATAGGTGTTCTTTATACACTCTGCAACGTCGACCCGGTTTTGTCCAAATTTAGCATCGTGGTAGAACATTACTCGGCAGATGTTATAGATGTTTGAAATGACCGCCTAAAATTTTGAAAATCTGAAAAATATTGCTTATTTGCTAGAGAACCATTCCTCGTAACGCACTGTCATTTTATTTTATTCTGTATATTTATTTTTTCTTTGTCGTTTGATGTAGGTTATAAAAATTTATCGAGATCTCTATGCGTCTCCCTGTTATAATTTCTTAGATATTTGATTTTCAATGTTTCCGTAAAACGCGTTTGTTTGCGAAGGGGTTACCCAAAAACGGCTCTGATATATATTTGCTTATCTCGCGGTCATTGCCTAGTGTTGAGGATCAAATTTGGGATTGAAAATTTAAGTCATTACCTAGGTGCCTGGAGACTTGCGAAAGGTGTTTTGCAGTGAAAGAGCAAAGATGACAACACATGGACACGCAATGAGGTTAAGAATGCGATAATCAGCATTCATGCGTAATACCGTATGCAAGACGCTCCGCTAACTAGGCCACTGGAGATGGTCATATGAGTAAATACACAGCGATAAGACGCAAGAGGTCCACCCCCAGCCACATAGAATACCCAATGAAAGCCTAACTTTAAGAAATTAGAACACAAGGGAGGAGCTATCTACCCCCTTGTCGTCCACGCTGAATCAGCGAATTAAGACTATAAATGAGGGAAA
>NW_019730110.1:867292-897027 GCF_002891405.2 Cryptotermes secundus
CCCCCCTGTACCACGGCATTACAGCGGCGGCAGCAGCGGGAGGGATACCTCCATGCCCCCCTACGCCGCTAGGGCATTACACCTAGTAACGAGTTTTGTTCCGTTATTTGTTTCGAGATCGTTACCCAGCAACAATCTATACGTTACGACATTTCTAAGATCAAGATGCCAAGATCCTCGTAAACGCTGGTAACCAATCACACGATATGTCATAATTATAAGGGTACAGGTACTTTCCTGACAGTTGAACCTTATATTAATATCTTTAAGATAACCATTATAACGTTTCAATGTATTACACTTCGTAATTAGGCCTATACACTTGTACCAAGCCAGATCAACTCTGATAGATGAGCCAATCTTTCACAAAAATATAAGAACAATCTGAAATTTATTATACCATAACTGAGGTTTCAAGAAGGTCCCGGGTGCAATGTGTGAGTGTTCTTGTAACAAATGTGAAAGTTGATAAACTTTGTCTAAAGCATTTTCGTGGGCACATGCCCCCCCCCCCCGTACGGTGTTTCTGGTTCCCATTGTGCGCTTAAAATAAAATGTAGTTCAACTTTGCTACCTGCAGATGGCACACTCTCCAAGCTATTTCAGACAGAGTATCGACTTGGTAGCACCGTCACATATCCCTTGATATATTTCTGGCTAAGAAACGAGTAATTCTTTCTGCAGAATAAAATATGGTGATGATAAAAGCTATTAAACTTCAACTTTTTCATTCTTTTCTTGTCCTCTTCGTTCATTTTCTCTCCTGTTTCACGATCTGGTTCATGTCCTTCCTTTCGCAATTTCCGGTGTATTCTTCTGGCAGAGATAACCATTAAAAGTTGCCGTTGCGGGAAGCGAGTAGAGCGTTCGTGCATTCCTGTGTTCAGACCCAGGACGTGGCGCAATGTAATATCCTGGATAGCAGAATTGCGGACCCAAGTTTTGGAAGGAATATACGATATAAGCTGATCACAGTGGCCCCACGGTCGAAGGCAAGAAATGTCTTCGCCCGCTCGAACGCTGGGATAGTGGGTTCGATTCCCAATCAGGGCATGGATGTTTCCGTTTATTCTGTGTTTGTATTCTTCTGTGTAAATAGCGGCCTAGCGTCGGGCTGATCCCTCGTCCAAGGAGTCCTACCGACTGTCTAAGATTAAGAAACCGAAGTGAAACGAAGCGTTTCACGGATGCCTTATGTTCTAAGTTTGAGTAAAAGGAATAGATGGATGGATGGATGGATCGATAGACAGACAGACACACAGACAGACAGACAGATACGATATAACTATATAGACCTGAGCCCTTCTCGAAAAGCTGACGCTGGTTAGTTACCAAATAAATTACATGCAATCTCTGAAATATGAATATTTATTCATGCGGTCGCAAGAGCACGCCACTGGTCTACAACCTGAGCCATATGAATATAGTTCACAACCTATCGTCCTATTTCTTCAAGATCTACTAGATATCATCGTCCCATTCTTTCTAACGGTCTCTTTTTCCTGGCGTCTTTCTGCAAGAACTATGTACGCATTTCTATACCATGCGTGCTGCATTCCCCGCCAATCTCATCCTCCTGAATCTGATGACTCTAAAAATATTTGGCGAGGAGTATAAGTTGTAAACTCCCCCTCGTGTAATTTTCTCCAGACTCTTGTCACTTAATTCCTCTTAGATGCAAGTATTATCCACAGTACTGTACATAACAAAGTCTTTTAATATCATACTTACATAAGGAATAATATTATAGCATGTAGACCCGTTGTTAAATAAAGACTCTGTAAACAACGGACGTTGCAAGATAAGGGGCGCAAAAGATTCGTAACACGCAACAATAAAATAACTAGGAAGCGGTCTTCTCTACGCAGTCCGTGCGACGGCTACGTGACGCAACAATAGATCTATTGGGAGAGGTGTTTTCTGTGAGATCCGTGCCGAAGTGTTATAAGCAGGAAAAGTCTAAAATGTAGTTAGTTGTGAGGCAGTCGCCGACCAGAAAGGACGTGAACACGGAACCTAAGGAAGCTACGGTGTTTGAAGCCGTTACCAGGCGACAACAGATGAAGATACAGCAGACTGAGAATGCCTCGTACATGTTTTAGTGAGTTGTAGAATGTGTGAATTAGCGATAGCGTTAGTAGTTACGCTCTGTAAGTGTTCAATAAATTACCAATCCAAACGTCGCCAATAGTTATTCATACAAGTGAAAATACATACAATATTTCAATACATTTATCTGTTATTTATTAAATTATGCTATCAGTAACACGGACTATATAAGGTCAGATGATTGGATGATTAAACAAACAATAAAATAAAAATATGGGAGGAAGCGATCGTGACATAATTTAACGTACCACCCCGACATTTGACTGGAGAGACTGAAGAAAACAACAAAAACCTCAGACAGGATATTCGGTGTTCTTGCCAAGCTTCGAACTGAGCACCTCCAAAACACGAGTCAGAAGCATTACCGACTGAGCAACCTAGCTCGGTGAAGATTCAAAGTATGGGCTTTGTGTCAGTGAAAGGAGGAGGATTGCTTGGTTAGAGTAACACTTTGCGGGCCCAAAATGCACGTCAAATTGAAATTTGTAGCTGCATTAATACTGAAAGGAATGTGAAGGAATGAAGTTGGAACCCCTGGATGTATGGTTCAGTTATATTTAACTAAGACTTATTGAGATTAAAAACCCATAAGGTATAGGTATGGATTTTAATCTATTTGTTTGTGACACTGTTTAAAATGCTAAAGTGATTCTCGACGGGGTTTTGGATTGGAGATTCGTTTTATTGACTACTTACAGGTCGTGAATACAAATAACTACAACATTCTCGCTAATTTCCACGCTTTACAAATCACTACAACACGGGCTAAATCTTTTCAGTTTGCTTTCACTAGTCGTTTCCTGGTAACGGATCTTAACAATAGAGAATCGTCAACTGCACCGATCAAATCCTCCCTTCACAGACTGTCTTACAACTGAGTCTCAACTACTAAACTTGTCTCGGTTACATCTCGGAACGGACAGCGTATAAAACGCCGTTTATTTTTGTAATCTAATTTTTTTCGTAAAAACGCGTTTGTCTGCGAAGGCGTTACCCCGTAACGGCTCTGATATATTTGCTTATCTCGCGGTCCTTGTCTAGTAATGAATTTTATTTCGTTATTTGTTTCGAGATCGTTACCCAGTAACGGTCTAAAAGCTACGATGTTTCTAAGATCTAGACGCCAGAATCCTCGTAAACGCTGGTAACCAATCGCATGACAGTGTCATAATTATAAAAGAATAAAATACTAATTTTTCTCTAATATCTCTGATCGAGACATAGGTCTATTTAATATATTTATGTATGTATGTTATGTTGATTGAAAGAAACATTCCTCAAAGTGTAATGCCAGAGAACTGTTTCTAGAAATGTCTTCAAATACTCGTATATCTTTTGAGAGACGAAACAGATCAGTGCCTCTTGTGACATTCCTTAATGGCGGCTGCCAAGAATCACTCCATTGCACTGCAGGCCTTAAATTTCCACTCACAGTTTCTTAGTATACATTCAGACCAGCTTCACACGAAGAGATGAGGTGGAACTGGGTCGATACTCGTAAAATTTGAAGTGTTTGGAATAAACCCGAGAAATAAACTGTGAAGAATTAACGGTCGTTTATAAAAGTTACAAGCTGAAATTTGTTGATGAGATATCAGAGAGATTTCAACGGTCGAAATTGTAAATCTGAGGTCTAGAGGACTTCGAGATGTGTGCACAGACGTTCACTTATATTAACAGTCGACAACCTGACGGATTTCCATCTTTTCGTAATTGCTGATTTTCTCCTTACATTTTATGAATTACATTTACAATTTTCCAACTTAGCACCAGCGAATATGTCCGTTAAAAGTTAACAGAAGGAACATACTGCCTCAGTGTACAGGGCCGAAGAATAAGCTGAGAAAGCTGGAGGTGATATGTTCTTCCGAAACGTCGGTTGACTTTCAACAGACTACACGGTGTTATATCCCAGAAGATAGTACCCTTCATAATCACCGCTGTCAGAGCTTCAAATCCTACACAGTGTTTTAAAAATCCCCTTTTTCAACAGCCATGCATTATCCCGACAGAAACTTTCTAAAGTCTCCTTTTAAGTCAATCATAGTGTTCAAAATGCCCCCCCCCCTTTAATCTTCATGCATCTGTTGCTGCTGGTAACTTAATGACCCTAGGGTCGACTCAGCCTCTAACAGGAATGAATATCAGGAATCTTCCTGGGGGGTAAAGGGCGGCCGGCGCGAAAGGCTGACATCCTCACCGCCATCTGCGAATTTACAATCTACTCACTACAGTAAGGAGCAATAAGTAAATTGGTTAAAAGTAGGAGAATCAACCAGCGTCGATGCTCTTAAACACAATTGATGCCAGAATTTATTGCTTATGGCCACTGTCTCTTCAGTCTCCGTACAACTTTGGGAGGGTTTCTTATTTCTTCAAATAATCTACTGTCATGTCCTTGTAGTCGTTGTTTGTAGAGTAGAGCTAATCTTCGTATCTCGTCTGTTACGTATGGGACTTGCAGGTCGTTGTGGAGCGTCCGATTGGAGACGTACCAGGGTGCGTTGGTGATTGTTCGTAGAACTCTGGACTGCAGCCTTTGGATGATTTGTGTATTTGATGGCTTTGCACAGCCCCACAGTTGAACTCCATATGTCCATATAGGTTTAATTATGCATTTGCACAGTATCAGTTTGTTCTTTAAGGATAATTTTGATTTACGGTTCATGAGCCATGACATTTCACAGAGTTTCATGTTCATTTGTTGACGTTTGGTTTTAATATGTTTTTGCCATGTTAATTTTTGGTCCAAGTGAAGTCCCAAGTATTTTACCTCGGACTGCATAAGAATTGGTGTGTTCTAGATGGAGACTTGTGGGCATGTTGTTTTCCTGGTGGTGAATGTTATCTGAACAGATTTTGCCTGATTAATTGTGATTTTCCATGTGGTGGCCCATTGTTCAAAGAGATCTAAGTGGTTTTGTAAGTATTGTGATGCTAGTTGAGGATCTCTGCTTGTTGATAGTATGGCCGTGTCGTCGGCAAAAGTTGCTATGATTGTTTTTTCTGTGGTGGGCAGGTCTGAGGTGTAAATTAGATAGAGTAATGGTCCCAGCACACTTCCCTTCTGTGAACCGACTGTCTAGAAAATGTGGGAGACTCGACGTCTCATACGCCTATGGGCCTCCGCGGTCTGTTACAGGAATAGCTTTACCTTTTGCCTTATCTTTCACTGGTGCGTGAATACTTTTGTGGATTTCTGTCGATGAAGCGAACGGGTTATGGATGAGATGAGGGGACTAGGGTTCAATTTCAAGCAGGAACAAAAGTTTTGTCTCTTTCAGCATCCTGTCTAACGGGGAACAGTGCCCCTAACAGAATGAAACAGCAGAGTAGGTGTGAAGCCAAGCACTGACCTCCACCTATCTACCCTCAGTTCTCGTCATGATGTGGTCTTTCATTACGGGCAGGGACAAATTTACCTTTGTATGTACCTTTAAATTAAAGCGTCTCTTCACCGTTATCCATAAATAACAAAACAACACGGAAATTCAGCACGTGCATGCTGAACAAAATGCGCGGAAAAAATAAAAACTAAGCCTTAAATTAGAGAAAAAATAAAAATCCCTACTCACATTTTTTACCCAGCTAAGTGGGCCATAAAGTTTCCTGCATTCGTCTGGACAACGCAAGCCAAAGCGGACGGCTGTAGGCCTATTAACACGGTGACTGCCCAGTGCCGAAGCAGAGAGACAGAGGAGCGTTAAAACTAACTCCAGAGCGCACAGCTCCCCCCCACCCAGCCCGAAAGTCTGACAGTCCCTCAGCTTGTCAATAAATTCCCCGCCATGTATTGAACCAGAAGGTTCATGACTGCTTTCACGAGACTATGCCACTGAGCCTTAAGGTAAAAACATCTGGAACACAAGAAAAGTACCATATTCTGGGATGTAACGTCGTGGTCTGGTAGAGTTCCACCGTCGTTTCGGAAGAACCTATGGTCTTCAACTTCAAGGTTGAAGATTGATCCGATCAAGTCGACGAAAGTATATCAAATTACACGGTGTTAGATTGCAGGAAGTTACACTCTTCACTCGTATATGAAACCTCTCTGAGAACATAAACACCACCCTGAGACTACTCTGTGATCAAATGCTGTTTAAATAAATATTTTAATGTTATCCTGCTATCCACGACGAGGTCTACCGAGTGATATTTTCCTTTCATGATTTTCGACTAGTATTTTTGATGTACTTCTCACTTGTCTCAAGTGTGATACATGTCATGTCTTGTCATGTTCCTTGATTGGAAGCCGGATAATATTAAGTAGAAGGTACAAATTATGATGCTTTTTATAGATTCATGCCGGTTCCTACACAATACAAATAGTCTATTAATTACGTAATATTAATTTAAACATTAAATTTAACAAATTCAACATTAACTCATGTCACTGTTAATGAAATATTTATTAAAATATAGTAACGTGTAGACCCATTGCTGGGTATGCTGATCACAAAAGCGGCAATCAAGAAGGTTCTGTTATCATCCACTAATTTTTCGACCCAAAGGAAATATATCAAAGCACAGAGAGAGCAACTTATACGCAATTTCGGAAACTGATGTTATTTGAATGACAGTAAGATTTGATTTGCTATTTGTAACTCATTTCTCCGCAATGAAAATGACATAATTTTGAGGACACTAAGAAAGAAGAAGAAAAAAAAACAACTGAAAATTGTTGTTTCGGATCAAAATTCGGTACCTACAAAAAACGTAACGTGATTGAAGATTGTTGTACAGGTCTGGAATAAATATATCATAAATAAATTTTAAGTTATGACTTTGTTTTCCTTTATGTTAACAAAACTTCTTTGATCAATGCAATTATTTCAATTTATTTTCCGTATTAATAAGTAAGTACAGGATTTAAGCTTCAAAATGAAGTCTACGGAGCCGGGGTGGCGCAGTCGGTATAGCGACTGGCTACAGGCTGTAAGATCGAGGGGTCAGAGTTCGAGTCCCGTTAGGTTCAAGAATTTTCTCTTCTCCACGTCGTCCAAACAGGCTCTGGGGTCCACCCAACCTCCTATACAATGGGTACCGGAGGTAAAGCGGCAGAAGCGTGAAACTGACCACTCACCTCCAGATAGTGCCGTGGTCAAGAAAACGTGGGTCTATACATCCACTCCCCCATACGCCTTCATGCCGTAGTGCTTAATTAGATAAGCACTGGGGAAACTTTACCATTACCTTTACCCTCGACTCGGAAGGTGAATCTGTATCCAAGGAAATGCTTGCTGATCACCGGTATCCATGGAAATGTGTTCCGTACCGAGTTGGTTTCCACGCATCCATCTCTATGGTAACGTGTCTGTCAACTCGTTCCCTAGCTATGGGTCTGCATGTCACAGTCGCGAACTGCTCCGTACTGCGCTGTCCAGTAGCCAGCTCTGCTGCTTACAGCCCCGAGGACACAATATATGTTTCCTGAGTCACGCATTTCACGTCGAGCAGTACGATAAACATTTCGACGAAAATGAGTTGGGGCAGTGCACGAAAGCGGACAGATATATTACATCGCATGAAATTAATAACCTAATATTTCCAGTTTTAGAATTATATTAAAAACATTTCTAGAATCGGTAAATATTTACAGAGGCACTTCATAGTAACTAATTGATATAAATTGAAATACTGAGCAGAGCAGAGTACGTAAGTCGCGTGAGATAATCCCTTCCTCTATCAACGCCTCTGTGGTCTAATGGTCAAAGTTCCCGGCTACAGATCCAGAGGTCCTGGGTTCGATTCCCAGCGCTAACAGATATTCTGAGAAGTAGTGGGTCTGGAACGGTGTCCACTCAGCCTCGTGAGGATAATTGAGGAGCTACTTCAAGGAAATAGCGGCTCCGGTCTAGAGAACCGAAATTATCGGCTGTGGGGGTCTGCTGCGCTCACCACGCGACACCCTCTATCCGCTAAAGTTGGTACTAACTTCGCCTACAAGCGGCGGTCGCTCGATCGGTATAGTTCACTTCCGGACTACAGGACACGGAGTTTATTATCAACGTATATTTATTTGCATTGTGGTTAATGGCGATCTGACAGGCTACAAAGCTTACAAGATCAGATCTGTATCACGTGCTAGGGTCAAGAGGCAGGAGCTCGAATGTAAAAGAGCAATAACCCTCAGTATTCTAGGCGTGCGCAGTAAACACATGGAGACAGTGGTACTAACAGGGCCATGCACTGACACAGTAAATACAAAGTACCAGATTCAAATGAAATTATAAAAAACTGTGAAAAAAAATGTACATAATGTGACTCTTGATAATGATTGGTTACGGGACGGACGGCCGAGGGGTCAGAGTTCGAGTCCCGGTAACGTGGACATTTTTCTCTTCTCCACTTCGTCCAGACCGGCTCTGGGGCCCAAACGGCCTCTACTCAGTGGGTAACTGGGGCTCTTTCTCCGGGGGTAAAGCGGCCGGGAAGTGAAACCTGCCTCCCCCCTCCAACTAGAACCGAGATGAAGAATGCGTGGATCTACACATCCATACCCAAATACGACCGGAGGAAAGTACATCATTTGAGTAGCCCTCATATCCTTGTCATCAGCTCATGGAAGTCGAGAGAGACACGTGTGGCCGCGTGGTCTGAGGTGCACGTATTCTACTAATCAAACTCTGGATCAGGGGTTCGCATCCTGCTCGGTGGTATGTTGTGAAAGCAGAGATCTTATAACGGGCTAATGCCTCTTGCAGGGAACCCTACAAAACGTCTATGAGTAATTTTCGAAACCGAAAGAAATATGTGCCCTAGATCCCACTGGTCTATAAAGTCTACACAGAAAGGAGGATAATAATAATAATGATAATTATAGTACTACTAACAATGATAAAAAAACAAACTCCGTGGCTTTAGTCTGTAAGCGAACTACACCGACCGAGCGACCGCCGCTTCTAGGCGAAGTTGGTGCCAACTTTTGCGGGTAGAGGGTGTCGCGTGGTCAGCGCAACGGATCCCCACGGCCGTTAATTTCGATTTTATAGACCGGAGCCGCTATTTCCTTGAAACAGCTCTTCAACTCTCCTCACGAGGCTGAGTGGACCCCGTTCCAGACCCACTACTTCTCAGAAAATCTGGTAGCACAGGGAATCGAACCCGGGACCTCTGGATCTGTAGTCAAGAGCTCTGACCACTAGACCACAGAGGCGGGCGATATAATAATAATAATAATAATAATAATTGGAATGAGGACGAGGAAAATGAAAGAAAGTTTGCTAGGTGGACAAACATTCAGCTATTCCCTGGCTCAGATGTCCCGCCAGAAACTTTAATGCAATATAAATCATGTCGTCAGACTCGGAACGCAATCTGTAGAAAAGTTGGGGGGTAATTAAAGAATTCAGATCAGTACCTCAAGAAATGCGCCTAGCGTCGTTAGAACTTTCCGGGAAATTATATACATCCAGAAGTCTTTATCGCGGCGTTCCAAACAGTGTGTGATTAATACGTACACATATAACGAGGGGGAGCTGAAACATAAAAGCATTACTCCAACGTTCATACACCAAAACAACTGAAAATCTAACATTAAACCGTGTTATGTCTGTGGTATGCCGTATGCTTATTTACGAAAATGTAAGCAAATACAAGCTAAATCTAACCATGTAACAGGCCGAGGAGGCCCGTAGGGTTGTGAGACGTCAAGGCTCCCACATTTTCTAGACAATCGACTCACAGATGGCGGTGAGGTTGTCAAGCCTTACGCGCCGGCCGCCCTTTACCCACCAGGAAGATTCCTGGTACTCATTTCTGCTAGAGGCTAAGCCGGTCACAGGGCCACGGCGCGGCTGGAAGGATTAGGTAAAATAAAAAAATACAATGATATTGCGGAATCGAACCCATGACCTTCAGCTTGTAGCATAGGCCTCAACTAATTTGGCTTCCGCATAAATGCTGGTAAAAAGCTATTCAAATATGAGCCGAAGGCAAAATTATTCCGCCCGGAAGTACTTTCCAGGCACGCAGACTGCGGTTCTTCAAAACTGGAGCCCCTCCCTCCAAAAATTATAAATCTCGAGAGAAACTCTTTGCCAGGCGTTCTTTCCTTTTTGCCTCGACTCAACATCAGTGGTACTGGTAAACACAAGAATGCTTTCCCAAAGTAGTAAGTCTACCTTCCTCTTCGGTAGCTCCTTGATAATGGACATTAGGATTCACTTCTTGACTTCTTCTTGACTGTTCTTTCCTGTTGGTTACTTTGCCACGCTGTCTCGTAGCTAGAATATACAGAGTGTCCCACGAAGAAAGTGCCAAACTTCGGGAGGATGTTCCTTATGTTATAGTACAGGACATACTTGTATTCGTACTGGTAAGATAGTTGATAAGTCGGTCACGGTAGCCGACCAATCTAAGGCATGAACTGTTTTCGCTTGCTCTGAAGCAGGAATCGTTGGTTTGAATTCCGCTCAGGCTGGGGCCACACGAGTTCACAGAATGCGTCCTTTGTAACGAACGTCGTGACGTCCGTTGTAGAAATAAACAAGAGGGGCGAATGCTACCCTTTGTTCTGGCTCCATTGCAGACAAAAACTACGCACCGCATTCTGCAACTGTGTGGTGTTCTCAGTAACGTCCGTCATAAAGTACGTTCGTTACAACGGACGTATTTTGTGCGCTCGTGTGGCCCCAGCCTCAGGGTATGGATTTTTAGTATGTGCATGCGTTTATACTGTGTTTGTGTTGTCCTGTGTTTATGTAGAGGCCTTACGACCAGCTGATCACTCGTCCAAGGAGTCCTACCGTCTTCAAAAATGATCATGAAACTGAAAATCAGAGGTCAGGGCCCACGTGGGCTGTAGATGCAGTAAAAAAAAAGATAGTTGACAAATGACAAATTGGAAATCATTTAGAATTGTCGTGGACTAAACGGGGTACCAACCTGATAAATGTGTTACAATACCAGGTATCCAAACCCAGATTCGAAGTGGACACCTCCAAAAAACAATTCTTATCACTACAATTACTACAGCGTGAACTGAGAGAGCGCCCGTACAAACGCATTATCCTAATTTACGAGCTCAGTCATGCGGTAACGGATGACGCAATTTTAAAACGAAACCAGCGGTGACAGTCATAACGTAGCTTAGGTATAGACAAAATATGCGCACTTCGCCATGTTTATGAAATGGAGACAGAGAGTATACATGTTGCCTGAACAAAGGAAACGTCAGTCATGTGCCGAGGAAGCAATACACCTCCTAACCCACACATTACATGCCAGATCAATGTCATAATATTTCAACGAAAGTGAGTTTGGGGTGTACATGTGGCATAGGTGCACATTACTTCATATAGAATTAATAACATGCTATTACGAGCTTTAAAATCATATTACAAACATTTCTAAAATCAGTAAATATTTAACGAGTTGACTTCAAGCATAGTGTAATTGATGTAGAGTAAAGGTCTGAATGCTTTTGGATTATACAGCCCAATAACACGTAAAAACGACATGATAGAGTTGTATAGCTTGTCTGTGAAGGTCTGTTTATTCCTATAGCGCTTTATAGCCACAAATTTCCTACCCGGTATTCATAATTTCGCTTCAATATTTCTGGAAATTTCATAAAATCACTTGGGGCTTGGTGGAAGAATCAATGATCAACATACTTAGTACATCATAAAAATGATTTTTTCTATTATTCTTCCACCTTGAAGGATTAGGGCCTATGTTGTTCTCTCATTCAGAATTGTGATTGTGGATATTATATACGGTCGGTAAGGTTCCTTGGACGGGGGATCAGCCATGTATAAAACCCGCTACCTACACAGGTCAACATAAATATAGAAGAAACGCGGACAGACACCAATGCCTAGAGTGGGATTCGAACCCACGATCCAAGCTTTTAAGAAGGCATGGCCACTGTGACCAGTATAACAATTTTTTCTCTTCGGCACTACAGCCCCACTTTGGGCCTTGGCCCACCTACATGAAACTCTCCGTTTCGCTTCGGTTTACTAGATCTTAGACATTCGGTAGGACCCCTTGGGCGGGTGATCAGCTCGTCGCAAGGCCTCTACCTGTAAATAAACACATAAAAACGCACGCACACACAAACACTAAATATCCATGCCCTGAGTGGGATCTGAACCCACAATCCCGACTTCTGAGCGAGAGAATACATTGCATGCCTTACACCGCTTGGCTACCGTGACCGGCTGTATAACACGTTTCTTTAATTTGAAATTGTTCTCTTTGTCTTACGTCTGGTCTGCATGGGGTTTGGGGTAACGATGCAAAAGGAAGAAATGAATCTTTGATCCAGACTGGGGACAACATCTAAAGCAGGACACCAGAAAACGCTGGTCAACATTCTTCTGGAGGTCAAAATATTTGTCTGCCTGCAAGATTTTCAAAAGAATTTATGATCCTTGGGATTAACTGTACTTTCCTGAAACTGATTTCGAAAACAAAGACAGAGGAACTCGTAAGTGACCACACCCTCGTCAGAACTTACGTTGGTCCGGGTCCTCAATATAGGTGACGCGGAGGGCTGCTGCCATTGGTGCGGCCAGGGCTCCTGCTACGCACCAGATACCAGCAATGGCAAGCCTCGCTCTCAGCTTCGACGGGCGGGCACTGGAAACAACACCACACACTGAGCGTCTTGAAACTGAAACAGACATGTATGTAGGACTGCTAACTACTACATGCACTCCTGCTGCTTTACTGTATCTAAAACTGTTTATTGTACAACACAGTCCATCAACAATGCAATAAATTGTTCCTTCCTTCTTACACTTTCGACACAACATGTTTCGGCCCTAAATGGCCATTTTCAGGTGTCTTACTATGCTAAAATTGCTACACCGCACTAATATTGTCCATTCGCTGCATATGCGACTGCATGTTTCATGGTTCAAAATGTCATAATCGTAGTCAATTGGTATGCGCTAAAATATCAAACGCTGCATGTAGTTCACTTAATTTAAATCAATAAAATCTATTAAAATTTTCTATTAAAATTTAAAATTTTCTATTAAATCAGAACCAGTCTCTACTTCATTTTCATGAGAATTACGGAAAGTTTTGTAGAACCCATAAGAAAAATAAATAATTGAACGTCGAAATTAAAAAATATTCAAGCCATCATGAAATATCTCGCCTTTTATTGAACTCGAAAGTTCATTACCATGTTCACAAGAGCTCTCCGTTCTACCTTATGCTGAACTGACTGAGAGCAGCCCACTTCCTCACGCTTTATTTTATTGAGAATAATATTATTCTCTCATCCAGACCTAAGTTCCCAACACTTTCGCTTATTTCCCGTTTTCCCACTGCATGTGTGTATTAGTTTTCGGCTATCAATGTGCTTTATATGTCGACGGATAAGGGACGGGGTATTCAAACTAATTATTCGGCTACAATATTCATAAATGAACCTACATATGCAGTTTGCACGTCCGTTGTTCCATAAACCAGTTGAATTATAATAGCAGACAGTCCCATTTACAGAACTTTAAATCATTAAATCACTATTTAAGAACTGTCACGACTCAGACTATTAGTAGCAGGCGACTGGGTTCGATACCAGGTCAGGTCATGAAGGATTTACGTTGAACAAAGTGGCATTTGAGCGGATTTTCTCAGAGTACTTTGGTTTACCCTACCAATTTTCTTCCCACAAACTGCTCCACAATCATTAATCGTCCTATTATCTGACACTATAACATTTGAACAGGGAAATACCGTTATATATTCAGCTTAAATTTAAATATATTTAAAAACTGAGATAAATATTTGTAATATACAGTCTCCAAGAGGAGAATGAATTTAGCAACGAGACTGATGAGACATATAAAGCACAATGAGAGATGAAAGTGAATACAAACATATAGTGGGAAAACGGGAAATTAGCAAAGTGCTGTTGACATAGGCGTCAACGAGAGAATAATATTATTCTCGATGTTAATAAAATAAAGTGTGAGGAAGTGCGCTGGTCTCAGTCAGTTCAGCATAAGACAGAGCGGAGAGCTCTTGTGAAAATGGTAATGAACTTTCGGGTTCAATAAAAGACGAGACATTTCATGATGGCTTGAATATTTCTTAGTTTCGACGCTCAAGTATATATTTTTTTCTTATCGACTGAACAAAACTTTCTGTAATTCTCATGAAAGTGAGGGAGAGACTAGGTTCAACAACGCTCCAGTCGAACACTGGAATTTCATTTGCCGCTAAAGGAAAATTCGTACATATAGATAAAGCCCGTTTTCAGAAGAGAAATAAATTATATGTTTATTATAAAAGGGAGTTCTGCTTCACCCATTAATTTCCACAGCTCCTTCCGCACATCATGAAAGAAAGGTATCGCGGAGAAACTCGGTGTTATATCTCTTTGGAAGGCAATGCCTATTAAATTTAGTTGGAATTATTCAAAAGTTTGAAATATCTAGCCCACTTCCTCTTTCTTCTTCTCTTAACTTCCTTTGTAACTCAAATAAGTAACACTTTAAAACTTTAAAGACCAAATTTCTTCTAAATAATACATAAAAATCGAGCCTCTACCTCACAGGAAGCATTACGTCTCCACTACAAAGCCCAACCGGTTAATGCAGTTCAAGGAAACAATCGCTGTTTATCGTGAGAAACACACGGAACACACAAATAATATAGAAATTCAGTTCGTACCTCACAGGAAACACATTACGTCTCCACTACAAAGCCCAACCGGTTAATGCAGTTCAAGGAAACAATCGCTGTTTATCGTGAGAAACACACGGAACACACAAATAATATAGAAATTCAGTCTGTACCTCACAGGAAACACATCACGTGTCCGCTACAAATCCCCACCGGTTAATGCTGTTTAGGGAAACGGTCGCTGTTTATTGTGAGAACTATACGGAACACACAAATAATACAGAGATTCAGTCCGTAACTCTCAGGAAACACATTACGTCTCCGCTACGTAGCCCAACCGGTTAATGCTGTTTATTTAATTTACGACTGTGTCGGTCTCTAGCGCCCGTGTGCAGAATGATTAGTGATGAATTGGAAAGTGTTCGGTATGAAGCAGTTCTGGCCTTATTTGAAACTGAGGAAAACCACGAAATATTTATCATCATCATCATAATCATCAGGATAACTGGTGTCCAGAGATTCGAAATTCGGGCTAAACTTCACGGGGAAAACCAGGGGCCCAATTTCTGAAAATTTTAATTACTGAGGCATGAATATGGGGGCCCCTGCTCAGGGTAAATGGAGCGAAGATCTCAACGTCTGTTCCGGAAGACGGACTGGTACATCGGAGAACACGTCCGGCTGTTCAGAGGGCCAGACTTTCTTGTAATGCTAGTGGGGTGGGACTAAGTCCCTTGTACTGCGGCCACTTCTGGCCTATTGTACCAGCCCCAGATGATAGGTGAGGGTGATTGTGGATCAACTGGTGGAGTGAAGATTGGCAGGGGAGACCGAAGTACTAGGAGAAAACCCGCCTCAACGCCACTTTGTCCACCACAAATCCCACTTGACCAGACCCCGGGATCGAACCCGGGCCGCCGCGGTGGGAAGCCAGCGACCAACCGCTTGAGTTATGGCGCGGCCAGGGCCAGACCCTTACTGGGGTACCCAACACACGGCAGGTTACAACTTTACACAAATCGACAAGCTAACGTGCGAAGAAAGTTCAAACCAGTGAAAATTTAGATGAGAGATGGAAGGCCCTGTAATGTCCATTAGACCGTAGAAAAGGAATTAGGGAGTGGTATCCAAAGTGGGGTCCTGTTGAGGCGGGTTACAATACTGCTACCTTCAACGTGGCCCTGCGAGTCGTAGAAGACGACGAAAAGGGAACCCAGCGTCAAAGGGTGTAACTGGGTCACTGGGGGGACATAAATATAAGGATCTAGTCCTCCAGGTTGAGGGCTGGGCGCGAGGCTGACGACATTGTTGCGAAATCCAAAGAAGTTAAACCGGATGACAAATGCTGGCAGAGTCTTCCAAAGAAAACTATGGCTCAAAAGGGGCTCTTTTGCCAATGATGATGATCGGTCTCCAGAATGTATAGCGTCGAATGGCAGGATGAAGTGGAAAGGATATAAAAGGAAACGGCTTTCGCCTAAACGGGATCCTTTCCCGGAATTTTTCTGGAATGGCTGAGAAAGAGAAAGGAAAACCTCAGTCATGTTTAGTCAGCGCTGCAAGAGAAGTTCAAAATGGAGGCCCTCCCGAATACAAGTGTAAGAACCATACCGCTAGGATAACCTTCTCGGAATGACCTATTTGTATGCACAAATACACAACAGGTTTGTTTTCAGATGAATTGTAAGAACCATATCAGCAACATCGTATTCGAATAAAGTTAATTTTAAAGTTTCGACTTCAAAATGTCAGCCCAGTTACAAGAAGAATTGTGTTTCAATTTCTAGTAACCGACAATGATAGGTATTCTGCCAGTCTTTTTAAGCATTTTGAAACTATGCCGAGATTTCAGATTTTCATAGGCGGATAGTATTTATTCTACTACATATGCTGAGTAAGTGAGCTGGGACAACTCAGTTGGGATAGCGACAGGCTGGAAGAACGTGGTTTGACTCCTAGGAGAGGCAAAAAGGTTTTATGTACTCTACAACGTCCAGACAGGCTTTGGGGCCCAACCAGTCTCTTATACAACGACGACCTGGGCCTCTTTCCCTGGAGGTACAGTGGCAGGGGCGTAAAACTGAACACTCACATATGTATATCTAGTGCCGATGTAGAGAACGGTGGAGCTATACCTCCACACAGCTATACACCGCTGGCTAAAAAGTATCCGACTTTTTTTTCCGCTCTAAGTAATGGCCAAAGGGGTGGGGAAACTGAGCGTAGCGGTAGAAGGGACTTTCATGCGCATGCGTGATTTTTTGCTGACTCGCAACACCGCCGGATGCGTCTGTGGCTGCCAGATAGCGAAGTGGTGTAACAAGTGTTCGTCACATTCTCGTTTCGCTCAAGATGACAGAACGCTTGGAGCAGCGATACTGCATCAAGTTTTGCAGAAACTTCGGGATACCCAAGCGGAAAAAATCCGCAAAATTCAGCAAGCTTTCGACGATGACGCAATGGGGGTCACTCAAATGAAAGAGAGGATGAAGTTTGTGGAGTCACAAGGGGCCCACTTTGAAGGGGATTAGGTATTGTAACCACCCAGATATAGAACTTTGTTTTCCCGGCTCAAAGTAGTATCAGTAGATAGAGTAGTATGTATGAATGGTGTAATTATACACAGGGACAAATTTATTTTTACCACGTGCTGAATAAAACAAAACAGGATGTTTATAAAAAAAATATGCAAAATTTAAGCTTCTATAGAACTTATTTACATAGGTGTGGCACTGTTCGTGTGATACTGCAATGTGAATTTACTGGGGTTTTGGACTTTGTCCATTGTAAGATTTTCTTTAGAATACCGGCCGTTGGACAAAAAAACAAAAAACAAAAAAAAAAAAACAGCAAACCCAGATGATATAATTTACCGTCACAATCCTTCGGAATCAACTACAACAGTGGTTTGGCAGACCGCGTATAACTGGATTCACACCGTGTATAACTAAATGCTTCTCTTTGGGAAAAGCAGATATTTTCATTTTTATTTTCACGCGTATAATCAAAAGCGCGATGGAGCAGACTTTGCAATACTGGAAGAAAGTAGACTTTTCTGAGGCTTCATTTAAACGCTGTCTCACTTGGAGAAACAAAACAAGTTTTCTAATACTTTATTTTTTCTCTTTTCCATTTTGAATCCTCCATCTCATAAAACGTCCCAGAATAATGAAGCGAAAGCGGGGATTCGCTCGCTTATACGCTCTACAGAGGCGTATTTAGTACTGTCTTTTGCTTTGGTGAGTATTTTAATTAAGAGATTCTTGGCTTTAAAACTGACTTCAAACCGTCGAAAATCTAAATGTAAAATGGAGAGGTTTACATATAATTTTAAATGTATGGAAAATATAGAGATATTACCGCTTAATGAGCGCACTTTGTCGCATATAGAATATTGAAGTCTAATTTCAGAGTACATATTGGTATTTCTTTGAAGTACGGAGTACGTGATGAATATTGCTAGCTTTGAGAACGAAAACTGTTAAGCTGAACATGAACGAACAGATCTGTACATTGCACGTAGCTCGGAAGAATATTCCTTGTGATATTTGAAGTCACTATGCCGTTCACCATAGAAATACAGTTTTATAAGAGTTGGCATCATACAGGCATGTAGTTTCCGGATGTTTCGAGACACGTACTGTCTCCAACTTCAGGATAGAAGAGTAAGTTGGGAGTGGAACAGGGGAGTGCCGATTTCGACCCCTGAGGAATGTTGACAATTGATAAAGAATATCTAGTTAGTTAGTTAGTTATTGGAGAGGGTGGGTTTCCCCATGCATTTAGACCTGTATTGGTCCATTGTGCTTCCCTCTATGATTTCTACCAGTCTCTATATCCTACCGGTACTGGTGCTTACCATCAGTTCCGTCCAGCCAGCGAGACCGGCTCTACTAGCTGAGAGGTACTATAATGCTTCCCCCATCTACCAGAGGTATTAGAGACTGCTGTTGGGCGGGAAATGTCCGTAATTTGGCTCAGTGATCTCCTTTGGAGATATGAGGTTCTTTTACGTGCCGTAAAGCTACGACACGGGACCCACGGCTTAAAGTCCCTCCCGGAGGACTTGTTCCCTAAATTTTTCAGCCCTTAAAAATTCGACGACCTCCGCCGGGTATTTGAACCCGCTTACTACGAGTCATGAGGTGGGAACGTTACCTCTAGACTACGGAGGCCGCTTTAAAGAATATCTATCTATGGCTCTAAGGTCCTTTGTAGGTCCTTGGCCACTTTTTCAGTTTCTTGATCTTTAACACAGTCGGTAGAACTCCTTGGACGAAGGATAAGTCCGTCGTAACGCCACTACCTACACACAGAACAGCACGAACACAGAACAAACGCATACAGACACGCATACCTCAAGTGCGATTCGAACCAATGATCCCAGTGTTTGAACTGGTGAAGACAGTTCATGCCCTAGACCGCGCGGCCGCTGTGATCGGCTGGATAAAGAATATGAGGTCCTCAAAAGGGGTCTTTCTCTAAAGCAGGGAGTTTGGTAGGTGTAATAGCTCTTGTGAAAGGGAGTGCGGTAAAGACAAGTCAGGTGAGATGTAGTAAGGAAGCAGTCGCCCTCAAAGGGCACATTCCAAGGGCAGAGTGGGTGGGAGAAGAGGCAAATAAGTTACAGAGATGGCAGAAGGAAGTGGGTAGCATAATTGCAAGAGGGTAAACTAAATTTTGCGACCGCAGGAGAAGGAAATAGGAATGAGGCGTTAACAACAAGAACATATTCCCCTGAAAAGTAACTGTATCGTCGCCATGTTTGTAACTGTTAATTTAGAGGCAATATTTAACAAAATGTTTATAGGAATGTGTATGATCTGTGTCCATGTCAAATTTTATAGGCCTAAGTTAAATGGTGCGTTAGTCATTTCTGTCAAACGGAAGGCTGGACACAGATTTCAAACAGCCATCATGCTGTTGTCTTATTTTTATAGAAAGAAAGAAAAAAGCACCCTAACAAACCTGTGTACTTTTCAAAGGTTTCTTTCAGCACATGAGGTTCTAGCTCAGACCGAGGAGAGTTCGGAACCCCCACAGGAAGAAGAACGTCAGCCGTTAGAAGCCGCTACCAAGCAACGGCTAGTGAAATAAGAAGACTTTATGTGTGTCATAGTTACAGTGATTTTTTGAGTGTGTAACTCAGCGATGCTGTCATAGCTATTTGTAGTTACGAGTGTAAAAGTGTCCAATATATCCGATTACCAGTACAAACCCCGTCTGTAGTCACCTCATCACGTGACAACATGAACAGAAACGCATGTAGTTCATCATGTGGAGGCGTCTTAAATATTTCTAATGTAGGCCTAAATAAAAATTTACGTGTGGCGAATTTCCGTAACAGATTCACATATCAGATCACATGTACATAGGTTCTACAGTTCTTGAGGTGAAGCAAGCTCTACATGTGTTCACCTTATGCACATCCTGCAAAGAACACACAATAAAATCTTTAAAATGGGGACACATTTCAAGCATTTGTGAATTGTAGTAGAAATGACAAAGCAGAAATTGATTTGAGGAAAAAATGTCAAGGGAAAATTCATGAACTCCACCACCGAAATTCAATAATATTTTCTGAAAATGCTGCTAGATAATTCATTTAAGAATGATTTCAAAACATAGAGAGTACGGTTTTCTATTTTTCATTCTTCATGCGTTTGGCAGAGCAGTATTTCAAACTAAACCCTCTGCGTGACTTCAGAAAGTCTGTAGCTAGACGATATAACCTAGTTAAGAAATCTCCATAGCATGAAATGAAAATCCTGGCTGGCACACGTTCATACCTTCATGTAAATCAAATTTATGTCTCTGGCATCACATTAAAAATTCAGGACCTGGAGGACACAAATTTTACTGTTAGCTCAAAGAATGATCAAAATAAAATGAATATAGAATAGAAACGGAAACAGATGTAGGCTGCATGTTCCTACGTTGCTTCATAAAAGCAGAACTCGCACTTTTTTCAGCACATCACAGGAAATGTAATATCAAGACGAACATCGCTGGAAACGCGCTCGGTCTGGGAGCGTGCCTATGCAGGATCTAGAAATATGTAACTACAGACGTGAAATCACATTCTAGATTCTTGCTATTCCAGAGGAAAACTATCAAGTCAAGACCACGATGGACACAGATTAAAAAAAGGAAAAATATTAAACATAAAGTGGAAATAGAATAACAAAATAAGATAAATGTGACCAAAAAAGAAATGAACGTGACAACAGAATATTAATAACAAATACATAGATGAGTAAATAATGTTACATGTAGGGGGGTTGTGCGTGTCTTATATGACGGGTTCTGCATGGGTTAATTGGATTTAATGATCCTTATACATTCACTACTCGGGACTACAGGAAATACAACTCTATCACTAATCTACACACTTCACAGTTCACCGTTACACACAGACTAGGATAATCAGTCTTCATTAGTCATATCCTGGCAACGGATTTATAACCGTCTCACTGTAATTTCAGATGACACATGAAGTCTTCTGGTCACAGTCTAATTCATTTCTTGTTATTTCTTCTCAATCACCTTAAATTTACATCTCCAGAATTCGACCCAGTTCTCGACAACTTGACTCCAAACTTCACTGCTCTATGCTGCCTGACACTTCTTTATAACCACCCTGCACGAGCCACGCCGAAAATGCAGCCTCTATTGTTAAGGAGGCCTGTTTACTAATCCGTTGCCTAGCAATGGACTCTCTATTGTTACGCGCGTTTGCTTCCACGGCGATCTGTTTACCGAGTCGTTGTCTAGCACTGTGTCTATACGTCACAATACACACGACAGAACTTGTTCCTGTATCTAATTAAGCACTACAACATACAGACGTACACTTAACGGATTCTTAACTTGAACACTTAATGCAGACGAGTGGTTTGTTGTTACAGTGTGCCTACCTGAGGGGGTTCAGGATCGCCCGATGCCGGTCCACCGCGATGGCCGTCAGTGTGAAGATACTCACGTTGACGCTGAGCACCTGGACGAACGGACAGAAGGCGCACATGAAGTGGGGGAGGTTCCACCGCTGCAGCAGAGCCGCCTGGAACTGGTGGAACGAAACTGAATGTAACATTAGGAGGACTTCAAGCGCCAAAACACGGAACTCTAAACCACTGCAAGTGGGATTTGTGGTGGACAAAATGTCTCTAGGGTAGATCTTACCCCGAGTACTTGGCTTTACCTGACAACTATCATTTCACCAACTGCGACGTATTCACCGACGCTGCAGACTCGATACTGACAGCCTCTTTAAGTGACAAATATAAAAGAAAGGGAATGTGTCTAAAGGCTGCTTAAATCGGTAGTGATTGCGTTTTTCAAATCATATTTAGTTAGGTGACCAGATGAATGCACCGCCTCTGTGGTGTAGTCGTCAGAGTTCCTGAATATAGATCCAGAGGTCCGGGTTCGATTCCCAGCGCTACCAAATATTTTGAGAAGAAGTGGGTCTGGAACGGGGTTCACTCAGCCTCGTGAGGATAATTGAGGAACTATTTCAAGGAAATGGCGGCTGCGGTCTATAAATCCGAAATTAACGGCCTTGGGGATTCGTTTCGCTGACCACATGACACTCTATATCCGCTAAAGTTGGCACTAGCTTCGCCGACAAGAGGCGTCTCTCGGTCTGTATAATTCGTTTGCGGACTACAGGCCACGGAGTTTGAAGAGATGAATGTCTCATAAGAATTGTCTGTTGAGTTTTTCTCTTCAAAATGTTCCACCACAATTTGTGGCAGTTTCTTTTTGTTTTCAACCCAACAAAATAACTATTTGTATTTAATTTTAAACCAACAGTGGAATATAAAAGCAGCGCATACAATCAAAGAGCCACGAGAAAACCTCATGTGAGTTCAGAATTTGAGAGGAATCCATTTATTGGCTGCAGAACTATGATTTCCAGCAGTTCATGTGTAGCCTGCTGGTGTTGACAGAGACTCAAGTGACAATCGTGATTTTGGCTGTTGTCATGGAGACGCCACAAGATGGCTCCTACCTTCTCGGAATCTGTGCTAGCATTTCAGTCAGCATGGAGACTACGCTACGGAAAAGACCGAAGAACCGGCGTTAGATTACAGGCAGAGTTCCAGATTTATCCCTTCTCCACAACATCTAGAACAGCACTAACACCTACTTAGCCCCCTATCCGATGGGTACAGGACATTTCTCTTTAAGGGTAAAGCGGTCGGAGAGTGCGGCTAACCGTTCACCTCCATCTAATATCAAGGTGACAGATACGTCGATCCATATTTCACTGCCCTCATAACCTTCAGGGGGTGGTGCTTAAGTGGGAACAGGAAGAATAATTCGACGTTATCGTGTAATTAGCGTGGGAAAGTATTTTCTTTCCCTCCTCTCGCCCCCACTGTGGAGCGTAGGGCCGATTTCTCAGTTTCATGATCATTTTACAGACGGTAGGACTCCTTGGAAGGGCGGTAAGCTCGTCGCAAGGCCTCTACCTAAACACACTACACACAAACACAGAATAAACGCATACACATATAAAATATACATGTCTTGTGTGGGATTCGAACCCACGATCCCGGCTTCCGAGCGAGAAAAGACAGACCGCTCGGCTACCGTGACCGGCGTGGGAAAGTACAGTCTTGAAAAATTGTTGTAACAAATTTTCACGTTTGCAAGCTCCCTNCGGTAAGCTCGTCGCAAGGCCTCTACCTAAACACACTACAACACAAACACAGAATAAACGCATACACGTACCAAATATACATGTCTTGTGTGGGATTCGAACCCACGATCCCGGCTTCCGAGCGAGAAAAGACAGACCGCTCGGCTANGTATAGAGACTGGTAGAATATCATACAGCGAAGCACAATGGACCAATACTGGTCTAAGTGCATGGGGAAACCCACCCTCTCCAATNTAAGTACAGTCATGAAAAATTGTTGTAACAAATTTTCAAGCTCCCTTATTAGAAAGCGTAGGTTTTTTGTAAAACCGTCTATATGTTTGGATGTACGTACGTGGATCTTACTAGAACCTGAAGCGCCTCCGTAGTCTAGAGGTAACGTTCCCACCTCATGACTCGTGGTACGCGGGTTCAAACCCGGCGGAGGTCGTGGAATTTTTAAGAGCGGAAAAATTCAGGGAACAAGTCCTCCGGGAGGGACTTTAAGCCGTGGGTCCCGTGTCGTAGCTTTACGGCACTTAAAAAAAACCTCATATCTCCAAAGGAGGTCACTGAGCCAAATTCAAGGACATTTCCCGCCCAACAGTAGTCTCTAACGCCTCTGATAGATGGGGGAAGCATTATAGATACCTCTCAGCCAGTAGAGCCGGTCTCGCTGGCTGGGCGGGACTGATGGTATGCACCAATACCGGTAGGGTATAGAGACTGGTAGAATATCATACAGCGAAGCACAATGGACCAATACTGGTCTAAGTGCATGGGGAAACCCACCCTCTCCAATAACTAACTAACTAACTAACTACTAGAACCTGAAGGGGATGGACGGATTTTATTCATACTCGGTAGTCAATGCATTATGTACGTAGTTCATTCGCTCACTCGCCCTACTTACTTCCGCCATGAAGATGGACAAAATGTACCCCCGAAACTTCTGAAACACTGTCCCATATTCCTGCAGTGGAAAGACCCAAGAGCACTTCAACATCAACAACGAGCGGCTATGAGAACCTATAAATAGCGCAGTGAAGCTTCTCCAAGTGGAGCACCAATCCTTCCACACGTAAGTGGACTTTACAGAGGAGGTTTCTGCGTAGAGGAGGATGAGAGAGGAACTGTTTTGATTGTGGTTAGCATAGTACAGCAAACACCAAACATACTGTGGCATGTCTGATGAAAGCCAGATTGTGGAGCCAGAGAAACAATATTCGGTAACGGCTGAGTAACAGGAATATTACTGGTACACATTTCTGTTAGAGGCTGAGTCGACACCAGGGCCGTAATGCGGATGGAAGGATTCGGTAAATTGGAAAAATCCACCTCATTGGGACTCGAACCCGCGATCTCCCGGTTTATAGCATTGTGCCTCAACCAACTACGCTAGCGTGTATATAGTATATACTGGGCGAATATATTGCCGATTATACGAATAACAGATGCAATAGGTAAATACCGTCCAGTGTCGGTAATTAAATAAAAACATGTGGATATGAACTATGTATAATACATTACACTACTGGTCTGTTAGGTTTAAAAACGGATCTACTGTAATCTGGGTTACATTTTTAAATCTGCTCTTTTACAATTATGTTCCCAACTCTATGATGCCCAAACCGGTGTCGGGGGGTACAACTGGGCCACCCTGTCACTGGGGGACATAAATACAGGGACCTGGTCCTCCAGGTTAGGGGGAGAGGCTAGAGGCTCCCTTAACTGTCAGAGAGGAAAATATCATGTCCCGTGTGACTACATGGCTGGCTAGGACCCGCAGCAATTTAACGGTCAATTAGGGACAGAGCTGCCTACGGTGGAGAAAAACAAAGGGCCTACACAAAATAACCGACCACTTCCCTCGGCGAAGAGGTGGCCCTACTTGCAAAACTAGTACACGTCTAAGAGAGAACAAAAACCTTGTTCGTGGATCTCCAAGTGACTCGAAGAAAAGAATAACTGTGCTGGCGAGAACCATGATCAATTTAATCGACCAAGCGAGGACAGGGGTTACCATTGTGAAATAATCTTTTTAGGTATGATTTGGTAAGAGCAGGCATGGTCAGTGATCGGGGATAGAAGCGGTCACGTTACACTAAAAACCGAACCCGCAGTACGAACATGTAGCCTCTGAGTAGGGGTGGCCGTTTAGAGAAGTTTCACTGTGTTTATTCTGACGTAATTGCGTTCTCCCGCTCTGCCCCAACACCCCCCCCCACTCACGGAACAGCTGAGCGTGTTTACCTGGAACGGAATAGCGAACAATCCGATGACGATGTCGGCCAGGGCAAGGTTTGAGATGAAGCAGTTGGTGACATTCTGCATCCGTCTGCTCGTGGCGACAATCCACATCACCAAGGAGTTGCCGACAACGGCGAGCACGGATATGGTTCCATAAAAGACGGACAGAAGGGCGATGATACCGGCTGGGACATCGTACAGACCTGCAACAGCACAACTCTTATCACGGCTCTCTGCGAAGCTCACCAATTCCACACCTTTCATGACATCCAAAATCTCCTTTCAGTGTCCACAGGGCCCGATCACCGGACCTTCTACGTCGTGGGTCACTGCTTTATTTTCTTCTCATATCCGCTTAGGTTTCCCAAAAGGTAAAAAGGGAAATTTGTCCCTGTACTAGACCTACTGTGAGCCGGGATAGCTCAGTTGGTATAGCGACTGGCTACTGGTTGGACGACCGAGGGGTCGGAATTCGAGTCCCGGTTGGGTCAAGAATTTTCACTTCTCCACGGCATCCAGGCCGGCTCTGGGGCCCACCCATCCTCCTATCCAGTGGGTACCAGGGGGTCTTTCCCCAGGGGTAAAGTGGCCGGGGCGTGAAAGTGACCACTCACCTCCAGCTAGTGCTGAGGTCAAGAAAATATGGATCTATACATCCACGCCCCCATACGCCTTCAAGGTGTAGTGCTGAATTTGTTAAGCACAGGGACAACGTTACCTTTTACAAGGCTTGTATTTCGGAGGTCCGTGGTTCGAATTTCGGCAAGGAGACCGTCCATCTTGAGGCTTTTATTGGTTTTCCTCAGTCCCTCCATGCAAGTTACTGGATTTGCTGTACGTGGTGTAGGCTGCGACCGCTTCCTTTACAGAATTTCTAATTCATTATTTACCATTCGCCATTTCACTGAACACTTATAATCTGAGATGCTGACAGAAAAAGTAGAAAGAGTAAAGATGGCCCTAGCTGTGGAGGCCCATAGGGTTGTGAGATGTTGAGGTTCCCACATTTTCTCTATACAGTCTGCTCATAGATGGCGGTAAGGTTGTCACCCTTACGCGTCGGCCGCCCTTTACCCCCCAAGAATATTCCTGGTACTCATTTCTGTTAGAGGTTGAGTCGACCCCAGGACTATAGTGCGGCTGGAAGGATTAGGAAAACTGAAAAAAATCCAATGAATTAATCGGGATTCGATCCCGCGACCTTCCGGCTTGCAGCATAGTGCCTCAGACACCAAAGAGGCAGTTTTTACTGGCTGTGATATATCATTATGTGAACCCGTTAGAATTTGCTTGCGCTTGGCGCACACAGCGGTGTTTGCAGCTTCGGTGAAAAGTGCCCAGAAATTGATTGTGACGTGATACAGCAATGTACAATAGTACGCGACAGGTGTCGAGGTTAACTAGATTCTGAATGTGTGCTGCGCTCTGGTGTACAGGTGCGACGTTTTTAAATGTCTTGCTTGCTGTGACATTTGCTGTTTCCGGTATTGTGCACATGGTCGGGATTTCACCAATATTACTATTATCACTGCGTTCGTTTTTCTATAAGCTTTAGAATTTTATGCAAGATTTGTGTTTTCACATCGGTAATTATGGAGAATACCGTTTTCTTGGATGTGACGTCGTGTAGGTCTGGTATAAACCGACGTTTCGGAGGAACGCATCGCCTCCATCTGCAGGGTAGAAAAATCCGGGTGAGCAAGTGGCTGCAGGACTCAGTCTGGATTAGAGAGATAAACAAACAGTAGTAAAGGTGTGGAAACAGCTTGGCAAAAATGGAGTTAGTAATTTATGTGCTTCAGGATAGTAGCTAACCTACATTTTGGTATAAACACTGGCGACGAAAGGACATAAATCAATGCTTACAATAAAATCTGATGATGTTACGTGATGTTATGAGGGCACGGAGCCGTGTGCGAGCAGAAGGATGGTAGTACCAGCTCTGCCGGTAGCTGCTTACTTATAAGAGTTTCTAGTATTTCTTTTGGATATTTGANATGTGAGCAGAAGGATGGTAGTACCAGCTCTGCCGGTAGGTGGACAATGTTCCTTCTCTGTCATCAGCTGCTTACTTATAAGAGTTTCTAGTATTTCTTTTGGATATTTGATATTATGAATAGACAGTGAGGGCCGAAAGCGGAGCCTATAGTAATATGTAATTCTTCTTTCCCCTCATATAAACAGGTAACTTGTTCGCTACTCCAAGTATAATTACAATGATAAAGCGAAGGAGGTTAAGATGGGCAGGCCATGTAGCACAAATAGTGGAGAAGAGGAATGCATATAGGTTATTGGTGGGAAAGCCAGAAAGAAATAAATCACTTGGTAGACCAAGGCGTAGGTGGGTGGACAATATTAAAATGGATCTTAGAGAGACAGGATTGGATTGGGTGGATTGGATTGATCTAGCTCAGGATAGGTACCAGTGGAGGGTTCTTGTGAACACGGTAATGAACCTTCGGGTTCCATAAAATGCTGGGAAGTTCTTGAGTAGCTGCAGAATTGGCAGCTTCTGAAGAAAGGCTCAGCTCCATGAGTGATATATTCTTGATCCTACCGGGACTCGAACTCCGACCCCTCAATCGTTCAGCCCGCTTCCAGTCGCTATCCTCCCATATATAACTGCAGGGATTAGCGTTTAAACCAATTACACGATATTTCACGAACAAAAGAAAATTTAATTATAAGAGATGTTTATACTGTATCCTATTGTGATGAAAATTTCTCATACTTAGCTGCAAAGATTCACAGCGAAATACAAGCGAACTTGTTATGTTACAACACAAACCATAAGTCACATAATTCTCCAAAGAAATTGGTCTGCAATATAATGGCGCTCATACCAATTGTCATGGAATTTTGTAAACCGATTCCACATGTTTGAGGAAGTGTCAGACACATCTGCAAGAACGCAGATTCACAGATGCTTTATTCTGTTTAATGAAGGCGTCAGTAAACCAGAAACACATGCGAGAGCACAATGATAACTCAATTAACTTAACTAAACAGCCCGAAATTAATTACAAATTAAGGGCCACGGAGACGGAAAGAAAACAAACATACGCACAGAAACAAAAGGCAATACAAGGCAGCACTTACCGTTTAAACATTAACCACAAAAGAAGAGTAATCCGGCCAACCACAACTCGATGAGAATATATATATGAACACATCACTCTTGAATATAATTAATATTAGAAATGATAATAAAGTAGTACATTTAAAAAAATTATTATGAGAAAATATTTTATTTCCAAATGAACGTCTCAGCGAACAACACCAGCAGCTGAAGTGTGCCTGACAGAAGGTAATTCTTTACCAGAAAAGCGGGAATTGAATATTCTCTGATGCACTATGCTACAAGCTGGGAGGTCGCGCTTTCTAGTCCCGATAAGGTGAATTTTTCAAATGGCCTAATCCTTCCAGCCGCACCCTGGCACAGGGGTCGACTCCGCCTCGAACAGAAATGAGTACCAGCAATCTTCCTGGGGCGAAGGGCGGCCGACGCGTAAGACGTACAACCTCACCGCCATCTGTGAGCCGGTTGTCTAGAAAATGTGGGACCCTCGACGTCTTACTGCGCTATGGGTGTTCGTGGCCTGTTACAGGGATAGCTTTACCTTATTTACCTTTTTGCACCTAACAGGAACTCGAAGGCAAAGAGTTTCCAAAGTGAGGGACAAAATCTGAAGCCAAAGGAAATATATAAGTATGTAGGGGTGGTTCGCGTAACGGGCGAACAGTAATTTGTATAGGATATTGGTGGGAAAGCCAGAAGGAAAGAGACCACTGGGATAACGAAAACGTAGGTGGGTGGACAATATTAAAATGGATCTCAGAGAGATAGGATAGGATGGTATGGAATGGATTGATCTGGCTTAGAATAGGGACCAGTGGAGGGCTCTTGTGAACATGATCATGAACATTAGGGTTCCATAAAATGCTGGGAAGTTCTTGAGTAGCTGCAACACTAGTGGCTTCTCAAGAAAAGTTCAGCTGCATGAGTGAGTGAGTGAGTGAGTGAGTGAGTAAGAATGATTGGAGCTGATACGTCACCTTACTTAAAATAAAATCAGTAATTGATATTCTTGTTTTGCCGGAAGTTTCGCCATGATTCCCAGACAAAAATGTCAAGTTAAAC
>NW_019730110.1:897775-900069 GCF_002891405.2 Cryptotermes secundus
TAAAAACTATAACCAATAAATTAAAATACGACTACAGCCTATACACACTACGAGTAAATATACGGATCCTCACACGCCGAAGCCTGGCGAGCAACTGAAGTAGTGTGGACGAAGATTTACGAGCACAAGTAAAAGCCAGACGAGTCTCCCGACGAGCACAAGCCTGGCGAACACGAGCACGAGTAATGTGGACGTGCCTTGACTGAACCATCAGCAAAGCAGTGTAAAATTTACCTCGCTTTTCAACTGTTCCATGATACCCACACATACAAAAGTCCGTTGATGTAAGCCTCTAGAGTTATAACGTGATATCTGGACACAGACAAGGTTCATGCAACTTAAAGAGGACGAGGTTTTATTCCGAGAAATGATGGTCCTACATGTGATATCTATGTTCACGCTTAATCCACCTTTATCTTTGCTAACCATAGGCCAACTTTTATGTTCACAGGTCTACAACACAACTGATTTCAACATTCTGTCTTACATTTTCTATGTTCTGTTCACGGTCTTGGACGGAAGAATATACGGTAAACCACAACTTCATCAATTTTTTGCAGAAAAAAATAATAATTGGGTTTTATAATTAGCTGATCAATTTCTGTGAATGAAATATGCCGGTAAAAATTTCAACCACGTCAAACTTTCCGAATTCAATGTCAAAATTTCGCATCGTAACCATTTTGTGATTTTAGAGTATAAAAATACTTAACGCAACTTGGAGTTAGGTAAATGACGTAGGACCATGAAACATATGTCGTTCTTCTGTTAAATGATGATTAATAATCGCTATTAAACCCAAAGCTAAACATAGAATTCACACGACAGCCATGATGCTTCATTACATTGAACATTTCTCGAAGGTATATATTATTGCCAGAAATCAAAATTCATCCTTAGTGCGGTAGTAATTGTGGTGCCACTCCCAACTCAGAACTTTGCAAAACCATGAGCACAAAATTATGACACAATAAACACCGAAACCGAATAACTCGATACAGCAGAGAAAACATTAAGAAACTCACGGTCTCTCAGTCTATAAATATTATCACTTTTCACGGAACATAAATATTCATTACCATATACAGAAGGCTGGACCATTTATCCTGAGATACTTGGTTGTAACCCAGTATTTCAAGGATACTCATATCCGCTGAGCGGTAAGCGAATTCGATGTACGATGGAGTTAATTTAACGGAAGCCAACATAAAAGTTACGTAAACGAAGTGTAAATAAGTAAAGCTATCCCTGTAACAGGCCGTGGAGGCCCACAAGATTGTGAGATGTTCAGGTTCCCACATTTTCTAGACAATCGGCTCATAGATGGCGGTAAGATTGTCAGCCTTACGCGCCAGCCGCCCTTTACTCCCAAGAATATTCCTGGTACTCATTCCTGTTAGAGGCTGGGTCGAACCCAGGGCCATAGAGCTGCTGGAAGGGATTCGATCCCTTGACCTTCCGGCTTGTAGCATCGTGCCTCAACCAACTACGCTACCGCGTGCCCTCAAAGATTACGTAACAAAGTATTTTATTATGAAAATGCCTCCACCGTAGCCCTGCGGGTCGTAGGAGGCGACAAAAGGGAATCCGGTGCCCGGGGGTACAACTGGGCCACCTTGTCACTGGGGGTTATAAATACAGGGACCTGGACGCAAGGCTGACGACCTTGATCTGCAAAATAAAATATACTACTTACTTATGGAGCTGTGCCCCTCTTGAGGAGCCGCCAATTCTGCAGCTACTCAACAATTTCCCAGTATTTTATGGAACCCGAAGGTTCATTACCGTGTTCACAGGAGACCTCCACTGGTCCCTATCCTGAGCTAGATCTATCTAATCCATTCCATCCCATCCTATCTATCTAAGATCCATTTTAATATTTTCCACCCACCTACGCTTTGGTCTTCCCGGTGGTCTCTTTCCTTCTGGCTTTCCCACCAATATCCTATATGCATTCCTCTTCTCCCCATTCGTGCTACATGACCTGCCCACCTCATCATCCTTGACTTGATCATTCTAATTATACATGGAGAAAGAACAAGTTATGAAGCTCCTCATTATGCACTTTTCTCCAACCTCCTGTCACTTCATCTCTCTTCGGTCCAAATATTCTCCTCAACACCCTGTTCTCAAACACCCTCAGTCTATGTTCCTCCCTTAATGTCAGAGACCAAGTTTCACACCCATACAGAACCACAGGCAAAATTATAGTTTTGTATATTCTAATTTTTATGTTTTTGGACAGCAGACGAGAAGACAAAAGGTTCTGGACTGAATGGTAGCAAGCATTACCC
>NW_019730110.1:900220-910715 GCF_002891405.2 Cryptotermes secundus
CTTGTTTTAGACCATTCTGGATAGGAAATTTATCAGACAAATGTTTACCTACACGGACTTTACTATAAGTTTCGTTTAAACACATTTTAATCAACCTAACTAGTTCCATGGGTATCCCCATGTATCAGAATATTGTACAATACTTCCCTCCTAACCGAATCATAGGCTTTATTGAAATCTACGAATAGCTGATGTACTGTCTTATCGTACTCCCATTTTTTCTCCAATATCTGACGAATGCAAAAGATCTGATCTGAACTGGTACAATAATAGACTCCTTCCACTGATCAGGCAATTTTTCCTTATGCCAAATAGAAGTAATTAGCTTGTGGAACTTAGAACGTAACATTTCGCCTCCTGCTTGAATAAGTTCTGCTGGAATTTGATCATTACCTGGTGATTTATACCGTTTCAATTTTGCAATAGCACTTTCAACCTCAAAAGGGTTAGGCTCAGGTACTAACGGCTCAGCTGTATGCAGTTCTGTCTGCCTAACAGCACTGACCCTATGTACATTCAGTAACTGAGCGAAGTAGTTCCTCCACCTATTCAAAATGTTGTGGGAATCTGCAAGCAGATCACCATTCTCATCCTTCACTAAGTTACTGCAAAAGTGAAACCTAGATGCAATCTGACAGAATGTTCTAAGGAAGATTATGGCTTCAAAAAGGGCTGTTTCCCTACTGATGATGATGATGATGAATGTAACGTGATTCTGCTAAGATGGACAAGCTTTAGAGGCACACGGCTGCCTTCGTCCGAGGAATCAACGGTCTCATCATTTTGAATCGGTGAAATGTTTGGTGCATTTCTGAAGCCGATGGCTTTCACATGGAAGTGTGCATTCAACATACCAGCATAATCCGAGCTACGCAATGCAGACGTAAAGGGAAACAGCACCTACGGGACAACAGCAAAGACACTTGGATATGAACCCACGCTTTCTATCATGAGTGGAAGATATTGCTTTTGCTTTTTCGCCACAAGAACTTCAGGACGTTTTGTAGAGTTTTCCTTTAAGAGCACATCGGACTTTCAGACACTCCTCTTATGTTCTGTCCTTCGTAAGTTGATTATCATCGTTTCCAATCTTCTCTTAAGTTTTCAGTTACTTTTCCTAAGGGGAAATTTATAACAACTTTTCAGCTACACAAACATTTTCTCTTCTCACAGTGTTATGAAGGTGTATTCACAACATTTCTAACCCTATAAGTGGCAAGTTTATAAAATGTTATTGCTTTTACAATGACTGCTACATTTGAAGACTTGTGATATTCGTTGGCATTTAACTGAAATTGTGTATATTGTGTATTCCAGGCATTGTGTGTATGTAATTTGGCACTCAGAACACATATTTGTGATAGTAGTTTCCAAATAAGTATCGACGTTCCCTCTGAAGATGATCCGTAAGGATCGAAACATGTAAGGGTGCTGAGTTTTCAAGAGGTCAAACTTAGTCACAGTGGACGGGGTTGTTTTATCTTTGAAATTGACAGTAAAGAAATATTTGGCAGAAAATTTTCCCCTGCGTTTGAAGTTCTAAGGGAGTTTATTTACAAATTAATTCTATAGAATATGTGAATTGGAATTGTAGGAACTGCAGCTGGAACTCCGAGAACAAAATATATAATTAATCGTAACATAAACATGAACTCCCAACATTTAAATTGGCAAAATGTAAGTAGCTTCATATCCTGAAATGCATTAGCGTGTTCTGACAGAGAAATAAACCGAATTATTCTGTAACATTCATGAATTCATTAACTCATAATATTTGCGTGGCCATTTTGAAGGCAATGCTGCGGGCCATCTGATTTTATGAGCTCATCCCAACTTCTCTACTGTGTCTAAACACATCGATGGAAATAATTTTCATGAAGTGCTGTAAACGTTTTGATGACTGTGCTATATGCACATCACGGTTTAACGTTAGAAAACGCAACATTTTTTTTTTTTGGAAGAGATCAATTTTGAAATTGCAACTTTCTCAAAATCAAAAGAGATTTTCCCCCCAAACATCACTTATCGAATTACCTTTGTGATGGTGATATGTATTCTGTGATAATTTAATTTAAATTAATAATTTAATTTAAAATTAGATCCTTCGCTTAGGTGAAAATGTTATTAGCAGTCCTATACTTCTTAAGGTAAATGTTCCAACCGTAATTATAAGTTTTTGCCTTACCTCTCAGAAAAGAAACTTAATTCCTGGACAGTCTCTCTTCGTTACAGGCAATACAGCGCTATCGCTGATTTACATAAGACACTTCACCGTTGCACACACATTTACACCAGGGTTCTCAGTCTTCACTAGTCGTATCCTGGCAACGGACTTACGAAAACAGTCTCGCTGTGACGAAATCTCCTAATCTCACACTGAGTCTACACAGGCTGACTTTTGACTCTTCTTCAATTCCCTTAATGCTCTCGCTCTAGTCCGTCTGTCTCTAGTCATAGTCCAAGTTAAAGTCACATTGTGACTGACGGTCAGTCAATATGTCTCGGTGTCAAGCGCCATCAGAGGCTCATGACCAGATATTTACGGTCTTCTTTTTATGGGGCAACCTCTCTGGCGACAGGACGGGTCTGTCTTTTGTCAGAGCCACTGTCTGCAGTAGTAAGTCATTTTTCATAATGCAAAAGATATTTGCAATTTACTTGTTAAACATTTTAAAAATGTATAAACAATATATACATGGCCTTTGTCAGTCCAGGCTCAGTACAGCAGACTTTGCCCTCAGCGGTGGTACATATACCATAATCGGAACTCACGACCAAAATCAACTGACGGTCAGTCAGTCAATAAGTCTTGGTGTCGAGCCCCAGCTGTAGTTCATGACCAGATATTTATTACTATTCGACAGTTTTGGTCTTGCGTTTTGTGGCAGCGCAGTCTTTCTCGGGTCCGAGTCCCTTGAGACTCGCGACCATACTATTTTGCTGTCTCAGATTTGAGACTTCCCTTTTCGTCGCCTCCTTCGACTCGCAGGGTCACGGTGGAGGTATTCGACCCCTCCTCCACACGGGCGAACTTCACTGTTACTCCGGGGGCTGCTATATTTCAACTAACTCGATCTCTCTCTACAAATCCAAGTACAAGTCGCATTGCAACTGACGGTCAGTCAGTCAGTAAGTCTTGGTGTCGAGCCCCATGACCAGATACGTGTATTTATAACTGTTTGACATTTACGGTCTTGTTTTTGTGGGGCGCCCTCTCTGACGAGAGGACGGGTCTGCCTTTTATATATGCTGCTGGCCTTTGCCAGTGTAGTCTTTCTCGTGTCTGAGTCTCTTGGGACTCGCGACAATATTTTGCTGTCTCAGATTTGAGACTTCCATTTTCGTCGCCTCCTACGACTGGCAGGGTGACGGTGGAGGTATTCGACCCCGCCTCCACACGGGGAGGCTGTCGAATTGTTCGATCTATCTCTCTACAGTTCACACTCTCGTTATAATAGCCGCGGCACGGACCGTGTAGAAAACATTTTCTATTCTTTTGGAGACGTAGTACGACACAATTGCCTACCAACCAGCCTCGGCGCGTATTGTTATAGTAACGGACTTACTACTGCTACATGCTGGGCCGTGTTTACGGACTCGTTGCGTAGTAATGATCACATTCATTTCTGCTATTGTTCCGGTTTTCTAGGCAGTATCTACATGGCCGTTGCCTATAAACGGCACATATGTCACAATATTTTATTAACATAATTCTATAAACAATACTGAATTCTGCGGGACTGAATTATTATTTTTAACAGCTCACTTAGTCAAACATCAAGGCCCACGAATGGGAAGTGTCTCACTGGTTGAGACTCACTGTTCTAGGCGACGCGCAGGTAAATATTTCTATATCTCTGCTTCAATGAAAAATGTCAGCCACAGACACTGATGGAACTCGAGACCCTCAAGTCTGCTCTCTACTGCTGAAATATGAAGATGGGAGATTATTATAAATTCCACCACCCACCCACCCCCCTCTCCGAGCAGGATTACAGCCATGTAAGTCTATGCAGTTAGGTTCGGCAAGGGGCGTTACGCAAAACGTAGGAATGCACGGTATTGCATTTTCAGGAAACTCTGAGACATACCTGCTTCGAACTCGATATTATGTGTTTCCAAAACAAAACCACGCTTGTCTTCAAGATGTAACGCAAACTTGGTAAAGAAATTTTACGAAAGGCCACAAAAATTTTGTTTTTGGAAAACTCAACAATCTAGCATAACACAAGAAATATAACTTAGATGTAAAACTGTTTATTTCCGGCATTAATCCCCAAATTAGAGAATTTCATGTTATTTTCCAAGAAGTTCCTCCATCCCACTTCACTCCCAGCTCCAGGTAACTTTATGTGTTGAAACGTGCCACCTGAGAGGTGCTCTTTGGCAGTGGGCAACAATGTGACTCTGTAACGGGATCAGTATCATGGCTGGATTGAGCTAGCGGTGTTTAGATGTTGATACGAACTGCTGATATTAAATGAGCATTTTAACCCTTTCAGAAACCTCACTCCATATCTGTACTAGCCGGAATATTTAAGAATACGGAGAAAAATAGGAAAACAACAAGTTCTGGGAAGAACAAATCGCCAATTTTTCTTTAATATGACACAGATCGCATAGAAAACGACGCCTCCAACAGTTCTTCGTTGCTGCCGGAACATGTTTACTATGCCGTTGCGTAGCAACGATAGAGGGATATACAGATCGAACGATTTTCCTTTGACACGACATGGACCATACAAAAACCGATGCGTTCAACAATTCTTCTGTTGTTTCTTTTTTTTTTTTGCTGCGGAAACGTGTTTACTGATCCTTAGCAGCGATATACATACTGTGACATGTTGACCCCTACCTCCCTAGCGGCACGTAGAGTTCGCGTAATAGGCGAGTCATCACCCCGCCACTCTCCCCGCGGTGACGTCACGAGCTGAGCCGAAGTTAGCAGAGTCCCTGCAACCTTGAAGCTATGCAACGCGAGTCAACAGCGGTGACGTCACCAAGGGGTAACAGCGTTGCTAGGCTATACGCCACGTCACAACTAGCAACAGCGAACGGAATAAAAGCCGGCTGAGCAGCAAGCGAGGGTCAGTGCGTTATCAACGAGTTCTCAGTTCTCAAGGTAGCAGCCTGCGAGTGTGCGATAACTAAGAAGTCAGCGAGCGGAAGACTTGTTGTGTGCTTTCGAGACTTAGTGAGTGCTGTAGTACAGTTATACTTGGAGTGTGTAATTCAGGGAGACTTGTATAGCTCCCGCGGTATTAAAATGTGTAACTACTGAAGGCAGAGTGAACTGATTTGCGTTTAGGGTTATAAAGTGTGAAACCCCGCAACTGTATAATAATTAATTGTAGCCGATATTTGTAGATTGTTCAATAAACCAATTAACCATCTCTACGGCGTCTTCAGTAACGAAACACGTTACAATACAAACACACAGACCGATGAGAGGGATTTATGAAGTACGCCGTTGAGATGGGCTCAGGTGCCATGATATACATACCAAGTTTCATAGGATTCGTTCAGGTATTCGAAGGTTGATGGTGATGGGGGAGGGGTACACAGACAGCAAGGTGATTACATAAGCTTACTTTTAGTTTGTCAAAATAAAGAAAGCAGAGGAAGTGAAGGAGGAGATGAAGACTCAAGAAAAGTAAACAAAGAAAACGAAAATAGAGGAATGAAAGGAAATGCAGAAGAGAGAGGAAAGAAGAAGCGAGGCGTTTCGAGGACCGGTAGTAATCTAGAACTGACGGAAGTACATGGAACTCCTGACCTGGTACCGGATATTAAATCAAAAGTTTCCAGTTGCTGAAACATGTGATTAAATCGGATAAAACAAAAGTGACTGAACTATTTTCTGATAAGCCAGAATTTTGACGACGAGTAGGACAGTACAGAGACTGAGACAGCTGGGAGATGCACAAGATGATTTTAGAGAGCTGAACGCGAAGAGGTGGTGCCAAGAGGCAACTAACAGACATGAATGGACTTCTGTTGTAAAGAAGGTTGCGGTGTCGGCAGGACATTAAGAGCCAGGGAGTAAGATCTTAAGAGTTTCACTGCAATGTTTACGATGTATCTGAGTGACAATCAGCGTTAGCAGCTGGTGAAAGGATGAGCTAGCGTGTTAGCTGCTGGTTCCAACAAAGTTGTATGGAGTTATGAGTGCGACATACCTTCCTCTCCGTAAGTAACATTGTACTCCTGTCTGCAAGTACAGTTGATATTTGAAGTTATATTCTGGAATAGGCTGTCCTCAGCACAGTTCATGGCTGCTTGTGTGCAGAATGTGATGTATGCTCCGTCAAGACCTGTAACAATTTTATAAAATGTAATTAATGGGTTCAATACCGTTTAGTGATCTAAGAATTAAATTATATACATTTGTTTATTTCTAGCTTCACAGAGAACAGAATGTGTTACATGAAATCGTATTAGGATAATATTGTAGCTTATATAACCGTTGTTATGAAACGACTGTGAGATTGGCGGATATATCAGGGCCGTTTCTGGGCAACGGTCCTGTAAACATGTTCTTACTACAACGGATACGCATGCAACAGAGGAACGATATTTTCTACGTGGTCCGTACTGAGATGTTATAAGCAAGGGACAAGGTTAGAGTTTAGTTAGTTCTGTGCGAGAGTCTCTGAAGACAGAACTTGAGCCCGGAGACAGAGGAGTAGCTATAGTTCGGAGCCGTTACAAGGAAACGTCATGTAACAGGCTGAGAACACGAGACTGTGTGTTCTAATGATTTGTAAAGCGTGGAAATAGCTGTAGTGCTGTAGGTATTTGTATTTAAGAACTGTAAGTAGGCAAAAAATCCATTCATCAATCCAAACATCTTCTATAGTCACACATACTACATGACAATATTCTGTGAGTGTTTAATGAGGCTTTCAGTATCGTGACTTCATAGCATCTGAAGGTGGGATGATTAATGAAATGGAAGGGATATAGAAGGAAACAGTCCTAGTCCAGGTGAGACACTACCTCGACATTTTCCTGATTGGATTCAGGGAAATAAAAAGTATGACTGTATAAGGGGTGGACCTTCTTGGCCCTTGCACCGCGACCACAGTGATCTGTTGTGCCTAAAATAAAAAGTAACTTCGGATAAGATACTCAGTGTCCCTGCACGAGATTCCAACCAAGCACTTCGTAAATAGAAGACTACAGAGCTATTTATAGAAGATCCTATTCTGTCACAACTGTAAGTATGTAGAGGCGTAGGATTGGTGCCTATGCTACGCCCTGGGAACGCTTATTCTGATACAGGTATATTGGAGGATTGGATCAGTTCATCCAGAAATATAGCTAGCTTATCTCAAAGAACAGTTGGGATCCGATATCTTCCACCCCTTTGATCTTAATTTCCCCAAGGTATCAGGGATGGATACAGTAAAACAGGGAATATTCCACCACCACATAAAAATGGACTTCTGTAATTTTTGGGCATCCATTAAAATAAAACACTCTCTTCTAACATCATGCCGAAATATGGCCCTTCTGTGAGTGTTCGTATAGTCACAATAAGGCTCCAAAATTCGCAGATCACTCGCATGATATGAGGACTTTTTTATTGCTAGTGGGGTGGGACTAAGTCCCTTGTACTGTGGCCACTTCTGGCCTATTGTACCAGCCCCAGATGATAGGTGAGGGTGATTGTGGAGCAATTGGTGGAATTAAGATTGGCAGGGGAAACCGAAGTACTCGGAGAAAACCCGCCCCAGCGCCAATTTGTCCACCACAAATCCCACTTGACCAGACACGGGATCGAATCCGAGCAGCCGCAGTGGGAAGCCAGCGACTAACCGCTTGAGCTATGGCGCGGCCTTACACACAACGTAACTATGGCCTTAATACAGACATTTTAACACTGAAGATTACTGCACTATATTCATTCGAAACGTCATGATCCGCTTACCAAAAGACTAGAGGTGCCACAACCTACAATACAAAAATAAGTTGAATGTCTACCACATACACTGAAGAGTATTGTCTGGGATATAACACCATGCATGTTTCCACACTGTTATTTTTCTCGGATTATTCGACCCTGAAGATGAAGGCCGTATGTTCCTCCGAAACGTCTGTTGACTTTCAATGGATTATACGGCGTTATATTCCAAAAGACACTACTCTTCTAACACCATGTAGTCTGACAGAAGTTTACGTTTCGAATGAATGTACTGCCTTCATCTTCAGGGTTTAAGAATAATGCCACCTAGCAACTAGCAGGCTTGCTGCTTCATTCTTGCTTGTTGTTTGTGTGATTTATCTTCGACCCTGAAGATGGAGGTAGTATATTCCTGAGAAACTTAAACCGGACTTCTTAGTGTCACACCCAAGGAGATAATACTCTCAAGTTTGTGTTTCCGTCATGTTGTTCGAATTGACTCTAATTCGGACATCTGACGCCGGCCACTTGAAACTGTTCATCCTCCCATTCCATTAGAGATCTGAAGATGGAAGCGAGGAAACCTGAGGTCATTTGATTCAGTTCAGACTTTGTACGTACATTCCTTCTTGCCTCTAACGAATGACATGACTTCCGCACACCAGACGAAGCTTCACGCGTTCTGCCTCACACGGAGGCCGTTAAGATGCCTAGAACTTCCCCGTCAGCACAGCTGCTGTCCCAACTTACACCTTCCATAGAAATAGCAGCTTATTTAATTGTGAAAAGTTCTGAACATACGCAACTCTCTTCATTTCGAAGTTCAGTATGTGCGCACGTTAAATTGTTATAAACTGGCGCATATATTGGACGTTTTTATTGATTGAAACATCCACCGTTACGGAACATTGGTCTGCTTCCGTTATCAGGTAAAAGTGTGGAACCCACTCTGTTTGGTCCACTAGGTAGACCGGTTCCATGTCATCGAGTGAGGAGATACCGAAAAATGTTCAACATATGTATGAATTTAACAAGCTTTCAGAAACGCTTAAATTTAATTTTCTAGCATACTAAATCATTCGTGGTGACAAAAGAGGCCGCTCGGGATAAGGCATAAAATATCTTTACCCACTGAAACGCTGGGATCGTGAGTTCTAATCCAACTCAAGGCATGAATGTCTGTCCGCATTTAGTCTGAGTTTGTGTCGTCCTGTGTAGAAAACGGCCTTGTGACATGGCTGATCCCCCGTCCAAGTAGTCCTACTATCTATAAGGTACTTGGTTGAGGCACTATGCTACAAGCCGGAATGTCGCGGATCGAATCCCGATGAGGTCATTTGATTTTTTTTAATTGACCTAATCCTTCCAGCCGCACTATGGACTTGGGGTCTACTCAGCCTCTTACAGAAATGAGTACCAGGAATATTCTTGGGGGTAAAGGGCGGCCGGCGCGTAAGGCTGACAACATCACACCCAGCTTTACTTTACTTACTTTTACTCAGTTCGAGATTAATTCTGATGGGAAAAGCTCAGAGAGCCTAATCCAAAAAGCAGAAGGAGAAGGGGGAAGAGGGAAATAGAAGAAGAAGGAGAAATCGTTCGTGTTTATATGCCTATGCAGTACGCCCCACATTCGTGTTTATATGCCTATGCAGTACGGCCCACGTTCGTGTTTATATGCCTATGCAGTACGGCCCACGTTCGTGTTTATATGCCTATGCAGTACGGCCCACGTTCGTGTTTATATGCCTATGCAGTACGGCCCACGTTTGTGTTTATATGCCTATGCAGTACGGCCCACGTTCGTGTCTATATGCCTAAGCAGTACGCCCCACGTTCGTGTTTATATTGTCGCGTATCGGGCTTATATCGCGACAAATAAATTCTCGATGTATTCGATGTAGCGAAGTTTATTTCACATTCGCTCTTACAATTACCCAAATTACAATCTGACGATTACTGCTATCTGCAGTATCACAAATAGTACACTCCCAATGCCACAATACAACTGACTGGTTGCTGGCTAACTCGACGATAGGTCCAGGACTCGCTGACTGACTCAGTACAACGCTGCGGTAGCCACACTAGAACTGACTGTGAATAGCCTTCGCTGCTCCGTATGTAGCCTCGATCGGACAGTACGGGAAAACGGCCACGTAATAGGCACCCTTTTTGCCTGGCGCTGTGTTGCTATGTAACGCTAGCGGAGGTAACCGCTGTTACTATCGTAACGTCGCCGCTGTTGACTCGCGTTGCCTAGCGACCGCGATATCCCTCGGTGACGTCACCGCGGAGGGGAGTGGCGGGGCGGGAACTCGCCTATTACCGTAAGAACGCGAGCGTTACGTTACCGCCACGTACCGCTGGGGAGGTAGGGGTCAACATGTCACAATAAGGATCGTGAATTATCTTCATCTTTTCTTCTATGCGGAATGAACCAACCTGGAATGCGAATTCGATTTGCAGAAAAAAAGAAAAAAAAATCGAAATAATTAGTTTATTATTTATAATACATATCTAATTCTTTTTTACTAGAAAGCCGTCTAGAGACATTTGTTTTTGCCGACGCTTCAAAATTTGGTGAAAATG
>NW_019730110.1:912259-918489 GCF_002891405.2 Cryptotermes secundus
CCCACGTTCGTGTTTATATGCCTATGCAGTACGGCAAACGTTCGTGTTTAATGCCTATGCAGTACGCCCCACGTTCGTGTTTATATGCCTATGCAGTACGGCCCACGTTCGTGTTTATATGCCTATGCAGTACGGCCCACGTTCGTGTTTATATGCCTATGCAGTACGGCCCACGTTCGTGTTTATATGCCTATGCAGTACGGCCCACGATTACCATGATGGTAATGTCTCAATGCTTCTTTATTACGTACAAAGTTTCCGCACCCAGCATGGTCCCGGCAAGTGGACGTCCGTGAAAACCAACGAGAAAAATGAGTCACGAATGTAACTGCTATTATTCTCTCAGCACAGCTATTTACGTCCCATACATTCTTTGAGGCTCCATCTTAAAAATCCAGCATGTCGGCTACAGAGGTATCACTGTTGACTTGCCTTCTAGAGATGTCCAGTTCGAACCTCAGCAGTAATTATACTGAGGCACTTATTGGTTTTTCTCAGTCCTTCAAATTTACTGCCGGCGTAGTGCCTTGCAATAGGCCACGATCTTTCCTTCTCACGTAACTTCTAATTCGTTATTCATTTATAATTCTACAATTGAGCTATTTGAATCGTCATTTAATGAACCATGAATAAATCTATGATTAAAAGGGCTCTAACTATGCATACCACAATCTGAACTTGTTGCTGCTATGGCTGAAGGATACACACACTGACCAACCTGAGTTTTACCCTAGTCCGATGTTACGTTAACAGAAGACAAACCGTGCAGTTTGGTAGATAGGTAGCAATGTTCAGGAGGCATCTCCTGACTCGATCCTCAGAGATTCTGAGACCGACTATTCCATTTTACAACCTCACGGAGTGTTACGGTCTATTTAAGATCAGTTTTAATATTATTATCCTACAATTTGGCTGGTCCCTCCCATTCTTCTCAGAAATAATACCTATATGAATGTCTCTCTCCCCCTTCCGTTAGCATAGTTGGTTGGGGAACTATGCTACAAGCTGGAAGGTCGCGGGTTCGAGTACCGATGAGGTCACTGGCTTTCTCAATTGACCTAATCCTTCCAGCCGCAATATGGTCCTGGGGGTCGACTCAGCATCTAACAGAAATGAGTATCAGGGGTCTTCTTGGGGGTAAAGGGCGACCGGAGCGTAAAGCTGACAACCTTACAGCCATCTCTGAGCAGATTGTTTAGAGAAAATGTAGGGGCCTCGACGTCTCACAACCTTACGGTCCTTCATGGCCTGTTACAGGGATGGCTGTAAATTTTCTCTTTTTTTTTTACCTCCTCCCTCCAACCTACACACCTTCCACCCTCGTTTGATTAGTCCAATAATACGTAATGCAGACTATGAAGCTCCTAGGTACATGAGATTCGATGTGACGCAGTGTCAGAACATACTCTTCTACCCTGAAAACAGAGGCAGTCGGTTCTCCCGAAACATCGGTAACGTTCTACGAGACTAAAGTGAACCACAATCCAGAACACAATCTTTCTCTTCATTTCGTAATATCCCCTTCGGTCTCCTGTTTCCGCTGTCTGTGGTTCGAACATTCTCTTCAGTATGACATACTTAAACCCGATTCTCAACGTTGGGTTCCGAGTTCAGTTCCGGGTCACTTCTTGCTCGATTTGTGATGGACAAAGTGGAACTGGGGCAGGTTTTCTGAGTACTTCAATTTCCCTCTGCCAATTCTCATTCGACCAAATTCTGCAAATTCTTTCTCCTATCATTCGATCTGGTAAAATGTGCCAGGCGGTCACGGTAGTACTCAGGCCGCGCCACAGCTCAAGCGGTTAGCGCTGGCTTCCCACCGCGGCGGCCCGGGTTCGATCGCGTATCTGCTCAAGTGGGATTTGTGCTGGACAAAGTGGCGCTGGGGCAGGTTTTCTCCGAGTACTTCGCTTGCCCCTGACAATCTTCATTCCACCAAATTATCCATCATCATAATCACGCGGGGCAGGCTACAATAGGCCAATCAGTGGCCGCCGTGCCGAGCGGACCCAACTGGACTCCACTCCCACTAAACGAATTAAAAAAAAAAAGACATGTACTGTCTTCGCTCACTCGGAAGCCGGGATCGTGAGTTCGAATGGCATACAAGACATAAATGTTTGGTATGTGTTTATTCTGTGTTTGTGTTGTCCTGTGTTTAGGTAGAGGTCTTGCGACGAGCTGATCAATCGTCCAAGGAATCCTACAACCAAAACAAACTCCGTGGTCTGTAGTTCGCAGGCGAACTATACCGACCGAGCGACCCCCGCTTGTCGGTGAAGTTAGTGCTAACTTTGAGGATAAAGGGTGTCACGTGGTCAGCGCAACAGATCCCCACGGCCGTTAATCTCGGTTTTGTAGACCGGAGCAGCTATTTCCTTGAAACAGCTCCTCAATTATCCTCACAAGGCTGAGTGGACCCCGTTCCAGGGCCACTACTTCTCAGAAAATCAGGTAGAACCAGGAATAGAACCCGGGACCTCTGGATCTCTAGCCCAGAATTCTGACAAGTACACCACAGAGGCGGTCACAGGGGGGCTGCAGAGCCGGGGGGAAATAATATCCAACTACGGCCTAAACACAAAGGGCCTCTTCTCACACAACCCTGGGGATAACGAAGAGAGCTTAATTTTGAGATAGGAATAAGGTAAATTTCCCAGTGTAACGAATAATTATTTCGTTTCAAGAAGTCATTCAGAATAACGGCCTGCAGTGGTACCTCACCACAGCCTGCAGATACTGCAACTGAAATTTATTACGTGTTTAATTAAGGTCATGCCGCAAATATTCAATAATAACAAAACTCTGTATAAAAACGACACAAATTTTATTTTTGCTGCTTTGATTGACATCAATAACAAATCAACATTTGAATGTAATTTCTAAGAAAATTAATTTAAAATTCATGATACACAACGAAACGAATATAAATATTCGAATACAAAAAATAAAAAATAAAATCATTCATCAGTACAGAACTGATTAAATGCGAAACATGTTCTGTGAGTTCAAAACTGTTTGTCTGCATTAAATGTGATGGGAATTATTTTAAATGTCAGCGGTCACAGCTACTTTAGGCTAGCCAATATGGCGCCTAATGTGTTTTCATTGTATTGAAGATCAGCAGACTGACAGCCTTACAGGAGAGTAACGAATTCCTAACCCTAGTGAAGGGCGTAGAGAAGTGACGGACTAACACTATACTGTCCATATAAAGGGCAACCTGCAGTAGAGTAGCCTTCACTCTGGGACTACTAACACCGTGGGGCAAGCACAAATTGTCATCAATTTGTTGATTTTAACCTACTTTTCTTATTTAAAAAAAAAAAATAAAAGCAGGCTTGAGAGAGCACCTTATTGTCTGTGTGTCCTTGTATGTCTAAAGCGGCCGCTCGCCCTTCTGGTAAATATAAATTTGAACGAGGGTTAAATTGTATGAAGTGAAAAAGGTAAAGAAATGTGGATTTCGTTATGAACAGAGGAAAGAAATTCAACCGAGGCTTCGGCTCGCCTATATATCGGAATTCAAGATCCAAGTTACGTTACGGCAGGCGGTCAGTTGGCCAGTCTGTCTGGGTGTCAAGCCCTCATCTGGGGCCCAAGAAAATATTTTTGTTACTGTTATACAGCTGCGGATTTGTATATGTAGGATGCCCTCTCTGACGAGAAGACGAGTCTGTCATTTACAACTGCTACTGATCCTCGCCAGCACAACTATGTTTGCGTCCGAATCCCGAGGGACTCATGGTCAAATTTTATTGTCCCAGATTTGAGACTCCCACAATCTGGAGGGCCAGGTCCACGTATTTATATCCCCTAGGAAGAGCGTGATCCAGTTATACCCTCAGGCACTAGGCTGTCTTCTGCTACGACTCTACGACTCGCGGTGTTACGGTGGAGGTATTCTAACTCGCCTCCACACTGGCTGTTCTTTAAGAATGTGGTACATATAGTAACCACTGAGTTTTAAAGAGTTAAAGTCATGCGTCAATAAAGAAACTGTCAGTCAGAAAACAGTGGAGGCTTATCACGATTTGAAGGAAGACTGGTCTAAAATAAAAATGTCTACTCTTCACTTCTAATCCGCTTAAGAGAGGAAGGATTCGTGACACTGCTACTTGCATTTCAGTAGAGTTACTCCCTTTCTCTTGTTTCTGACTCTCAAATAAAGAGATAAGCCGCCTTGAAGCGAGAGAACACAGATCTCGGCTTTCCCGATCATTTTCAGATGAAGCCAAGCATGAATCAAGATGAACTGACCCAATCGCAGATAATACTAACATTTCAATTAGATATTCATGCGGTAGCGTAGTTGGTTGAGGCACTGTGCTACATGCCGGAAGGTCGCAGGTTCGATTCCACGTGAGGTCGTTTGACTTTTTCCAATTGACCTAATCCTTCCAGTCGCACTATGGCCTTGGCGTCGACTCAGCCTCTAACAGAAATGAATATAAGGAATATTCCTGGGGGGTAAAGGGCGGTCGGCGCGTAAAGCCGATACCCTCACCGCCATCTGTGAACCGATTATGTACTAAATGTGAGAGCATCGAAGTCTCACAAACCTATGGGCCTCCACGGCCTGTTACAGGGATAGCTGTGAGAGTGAGTCCACTTGGTACGTTGACCATTAAATGGCCTACTGTACCAGCCCCGGATGACATATGATGAGTGTGGAGCAGTCGGTTGAATGAGAATTGACAGGGGAAACTGTAGTACCAGGAGATAACCTGTCCCAGTGCCACTTTGTCCATCACAAATCCCACATGACCTTACCTGGACTCGAACACTGGCCTCCGTGGTGGGAAGCCAGCGCATAATCGCCTGAGCCATGGCGCGGTCTCTACGTTTACCGTAGCATATTTCTTGTAAATTCTTTTTTACTATTTAAATTATTTGTACATCATTTATCTCTTTCAGTTCTGAAATTCACGTACCAATATATAAGAATTCCTTAATTACATCAATGAAAACACAATGCATATCCTTCACAAATACAAACAAATTTATCTTATTCCAGGAAGTGCGCTATTGTCTAGGATTTAGACCCATGTAGTTTCTTAGAAGTTCATTGATTTTCAGAGGAATTTACCACCTCAGTCTTCAGGGAAGAATAATAATCTCTGATTGCAACCCGTTTCTTTCTGATGTCCTGCTTTGATCATCAAGGGGCCTTAAAATGGAGGCAGTATGATTCTCCGAAACGTCAGCTAATTTCTTTGGAGCTACATGAAGTCACATTCTAGAACATTATACTCGTTATTGTCACCACGATGATTATATAAAATCTATCAACCGCTATTTGATCTATAAGTCATACTAAATTCATTAATATACAGACACTTTCGCCAAATTCACTGAGAATATAAATTGGCGTTTTGCTAACAAATTTAATGTGTTTCCTCTCCTCTTGCTCTCACTTTGGAGTACAGGGTTGATTTCTCAGTTTCATTATTATTTTTACAGACGGTAGGACTCCCTGGACGGGTGATCAGCTCTTCGCAAGGCCTCTACGTAAACACAGAAGAACACATACACACACCAAACATCAATGCCCTGAGTTGGGTTCGAACCCACGATCTCGGCTTCCGAGCGAGCGAAGACAGTGCATGCCTTAGACCGCTCGGCTATCGTTACCGAAAAATTTAATGTAAAGACTGCAAAAACCAATGTCATAATCGTCTTACTTATGTCAGAAAGACGCACATCAACATGGCCATCCACAATTTGAATATTTCAATTCGTAAAATCAATTTGTTACCAGAAACAGGATTTATATCTTTTGTGAACATCCTATATATTGATATTTCAGTAGCGCCGGAGTCAGAAGAATAGAAATAACTGAAGTCACTTTCATACACTTTGTGCTCACGTCAGTCCCGGAACACAAAAGACTTTTGCTGCAATTGTGTGAGATTATTAACAGTCGGTTCTCAAGATTTATCGGCAACGCCGTTAACAGACTCAGAGAATGGGCAGGGTAGGGGCGGACCATTAGGAAAGTGAGAACCGAGGAGTCGATACACAGCACACCATACATTATTCAGAAGTAGGCACACAAGTTACAGCCGTGACAGGATGTCTATGGCAAGGAAGGCGAAGAACTGGTGTCCGAGCCTAGTCTTATCACTGACCAAGCCATCGGCTGGCACCGATCATTGCAGTTTGTCCGTATTAACATCCGCAGCCGGTCTGTAATTCAGTAGTTCAACAAGCCATAACGCTTTTCCCGT